>NC_084986.1:19481086-19781086 GCF_963691925.1 Scomber scombrus | reverse complement strand
TCTTCTTCTGTTTTCATTTCTAGTTTAGCTTGCTCCTTCCAACATTTCTGGAATCGAGAAGCATATTCATACATGGGTTCATTCGGCTTTCGTTTACAGTTTAGGACTTGAGATACATCTCTATCATGTCCTGCGTTTTTCTTTAGAAATGCAGTCAGTTCTATTAGATGGTCTTCTCTATGTTTTCTCTTTAACCACGGATATTTGTTTTCTAACTGTATTTCTCCTTCTATCGGTCCGTCATTATCAAAATCAAGAGTGTAGCATTCTTTCATTAATGTATCAACTGTAACATTAGGCATCAGAGTGGTTAAAATGTAGCGTACATCTTTACCGGACAATGAGCTATGCATTAAAGCAGTTCTCCACCAGTTTATAAATCCATGTGGATTGTTTAATGGTGAAGGAGCATCTTGTGTGATACGTGAGATTTCGGCAAGAGATAATGGTTTATCAAGTACCCGATCGTCAAAAGTCATTAATGGTGTCATAACTTTGATATCATGTCCCTGTGGATGGTCGCTTTGATCTGACTGTGTCACAAAGTAGTTAATCATATCACATACTTGTTTTGCATCAGTTTCAGATATTCTTGAAATTATAGCTTGAATTTGTTTAGTGTCTAATGGGACATTCAAATTCAATCTCACATCCGTTTCCCTTTGATAACGTTTTACTGTTGATTTAAAGCTATCAATCAAGCTTTTGGATATCTCATTTACTTCAATATCATGTCCTGTCTTGATCACAGTCAACATTCTTCGAAATTCTTTTGCCATGCACTCTGTTGCATATTTCATTTGTTCGTCACAAAGTTGATCTGATTTGTACTTTCTTTTCATGGACTCAAAAGCTTTCTGGCAATTTTGCAGCCATTCATCAATGCACTGTTTCCTCCAAATCTTGGTTTGTGTAGAAATGTTATCAACATCAGGAAAAATGATTGTGGGAATAACCTTAGCAATGTCTTTACTAGATTTTGTCTTTGTATGTGATATGCCAGAACAAGCAACCATCAGGTCATAATCATCATCTGATTCATATGCAGGAGGATGCACAAAGTTATGCAAATTTGGATATATTGAGACCGTGTGATTGACAGCTGAGTGTGTTGGGTCAGGTTTCTCTGAGTCCTGAGTCATGAAAGTCAGTGTCTTGGGTTTTCGCTTTTTAGGCTTTTGAATGTTCTCAGGCCATTGTTCACTCATCAAATTCCAAGCTTTAAATACATCATTCATGTAGCCAAGATCCCAATTTGGACTCGGGACTGCAGTATTGTCGAGTAAATACCCCTTTATTATGTCCAACTTAGATTTGCTAAAACTGCCATCTCTAGGATATCTATTATCTGTCCATTCAGAGATATCTGTTAGAAATGGTTCAACATAATAAAATCCTAGCTTAGTCTGCATCCACTCTCTCGGTGTCATCAGCTCAGCTGTTTTGAATGGAACATTTTTCAAATGCGGGTTAGTCTTCAGCAACTTTTTCATAGCCTTTCGCTCTTTCTTGGGTAAGTCATGCTCTGATCTGTTTTTAATATGTATTGATTTACATTGTGAGGTTTTACTGAGTGTCTTCCCCATTGTTAAATGTTATATACTGACAACATAAATACACATGCATACATGCATTAAGCAAGAATTGGTATATAAAGTTTTATCTTTATTTTTTTGAATATAATTTAAGAATTTGTGCCGTTTGATTTTATGGATTGAATTTCACTCTGCTGCGTCTCAAATGTTGCTCGATCGATCGAGACTTACACCTGCCACTGTTCATGTAATTACTAATAATTATTCTATTAATTACCACAAGACAACCAATCTATCTTCCTCTCCACATCTCAACAGCTGTCTCCAAAAACCAACCTGCCGTTAAAAAGGTCTTTTACAAATAACACATAAATAATATTGACACCTGTCACCATGAACCGTGACTGTCCCTGCAGTCTACCTGCCATTCAAAAGTACAGTGTATTTTACACAAATAATTGCAACGCCTGTCACCTAGAACCGGGCCGTTCCAGCAGCTCCTGCCATCCAAAGGTACAGCGTATTTTCCACAAATAATTTCAACGCCTGTCACCTAGAACCGGGCCGTTCCCGCAGCTCCTGCCATTCAAAGGTACAGCGTATACGCCCCACCATCAAAAGTGGTCGTTTTCAATACACTTCAGCGCGCGTCCTTCCGACGCCGCTTTCAAATAGCGCGTGTTCTACCCCACCGCTTTAATACACAATCAGGCCTATTTTTTCTTTCCAACATATATTACTCACAACTTTAGACAACTATATCAATCTCCTCAGTACACAAAATACCACTATCTGCCTATCAAATGAGCATGCTCATATAGTGTGCGGCAACTTTTTGGGACACAGCATTACAGTATCAATCCATATAGGCAAAAGTCAATTAAAAAATGAATTCACAGTTTACACTTTCAGGTTCTTTCTTGTGTTCTGTAAAAGGTAAGCAGAAAAGCTATGCATCAGAATGTATAGTTATTTTGCTTACCTTAACACATCGTGTTCGTGACGCCAATTTGATAGTGCGAAAACTGTGGCAATGATGAGTCAGATCAGGAGTTCAGCTTAATGCATGATTTAATACGAGCTCGGTTCTCGCCGTCATGCATCAGACAAAGACAAAGACTGTCTAAAGAATCCTAATATTTATACCTTCGACACAGTTGCTCAAATATAGTACAATGCCCATCTTGGGTAGAATAGGATATTCTTGGTAAGGTCATAAAAGTTATTCTGGTCATTCTTTAACAGGTTTGTCAGACAGCCTCCAGACGTGAAGGAGCCGCTGGACTATAGTCAGCAGAAAATACATACTAACAGACTCTGAGTTCATGCTCTGTTTTTTACTCTGTTTTCTTTCAATTCCAGCCACTTGAATGGCTGCATGTTGGAGAGCATCAGTCGTCCTTCCTTGCTTATCACAGACTCCTTCAATGCTACATATGTACAACCACGTCGCAAACAAAGGGATGAGCAGCTCCTTAGTAAGTCATCTTCACAGGTCTCTATAGTAATAGTATTTAAATTGCATATTAGAGTATTCATTCAAGTATAAAATAATCATTAGAAGATACCTGTAGTTGTAATTATGACTTTCCTGACTCGATTCCTGACTTGATTCCAACATCACAATTGAAAATTTGGAACCATTTTCTTCTTCTCTATCACAAAGTGTTTGTCTTGCTTTATATCCTTTCATCTTAAACCCCCTTGTACCTTTTATTGGTCAGGGAATAGCCTGTACTCCTATTTCTGTAATTCTGAGAAATGTAATATAATGGGTAAATAATGCATCTTATTTTTTTTTCTTTCCTCACAGCCAATGTCATGGAGACTCTTCGTGGTGACGGTAATGTCCTTATTGCCGTGGATACAGCTGGGCGCGTGTTGGAGCTGGCTCAGCTCCTGGACCAGATTTGGAGGACAAAGGATGCTGGACTCGGAGCTTACCCGCTCGCCTTGCTTAACAACGTCAGCTACAACGTAGTGGAGTTCTCCAAGTCCCAGGTATCAGTCACAGAGATTCACAGTGACAGCATATTATAATTTCATAGCACATTTAAAGAATATCTGTACAAGTCATCGTTTTTACCCGCTGTGTGTAGGTGGAGTGGATGAGTGACAAGCTCATGAGGTGCTTTGAGGACAAGAGAAACAACCCCTTCCAGTTCCGTCACTTGACCCTGTGCCACAGTCTGGCAGACCTGGCCCGGGTGCCCAGCCCCAAGGTGGTGCTGTGCAGCCAGCCAGACCTGGAATCCGGCTTTTCTCGAGAACTCTTCATCCAGTGGTGTCAAGACACCAAAAACTCCATCATCCTGACCTACCGCACCACACCTGGAACCCTGGCCCGCTACCTCATCGACAACCCCGGAGAGAAGATGCTGGATCTGGAGGTGATACCGGCAGTTATGATGCTGATTTGCTCTGACGGGGGGGGGGGGGGGTAGATAGATTAATCTCTTCATGCAGCGTTTTGTCCCGGGGTGGGCTTCTGTCTCTCACATTCAGACCTAGCTGGGGAAACAACAAAATGTGTCATTCTATCATTTTCACCATCATGTACTATCTTTCATACTCTTCTCATCGTGACAGGTGAGGAAAAGAGTGAAGCTGGAAGGCAAGGAACTGGAAGAATACCTTGAAAATGATAAAATAAAGAAAGAAGCTGCTAAAAAACTTGAACAAGCAAAAGAGTAAGTCCCAGAAGAGATACACATGGGTGCATAAGGGGTGCATGTCTCTTATTGCTGATGCTTATGTTTGCATGCTTTATTCACTTGATTTCTATCATTTTAAAGTCTGTTAGTTTATTTAAATGAAAAGTGGGACCAGAGTCATGACACGTGTGTCCATGCATAAACATTTATAGTCCGAAACTAAGCAAAAATATGTTGAAAAAATTAAAATATGTGGACAATTAATGTTTATTTTGATGCACTCGCAGGGTGGATGTGGACTCCAGTGACGAGAGTGATATGGACGACGACCTGGATCAACCAGCCGTCGTGAAAACCAAACACCACGACTTGATGATGAAGGGCGAGGGGAGCCGTAAAGGAAGTTTCTTCAAACAAGCCAAGAAGTCCTACCCGATGTTCCCCACGCACGAGGAGAGAATCAAATGGGACGAGTACGGAGAAATCATCAGGTACCGAGAGATAGACGTAGACATAGATAGCTTTACACCTGCTGTGTATGAATTAGCAGTTAGTCAGTTAACCAACATGTTTATTCACAGGTTAGAAGACTTTCTTGTTCCCGAACTGCAAGCCACAGAGGAGGAGAAGAGCAAATTGGAGTCCGGAATGACCAATGGCGATGAGCCCATGGACCAGGACCTCTCTGTCGTCCCCACAAAATGCATCTCCAGTGTAGAAAATCTTGAAATCAGGTCAGTGATCATCTTGCTAGTACTCTGTAGGAAATGCTCTGCTCTTGCTCATAAAATGCCTGTTAGAGTTGATCAGTGGCCAACAGTACGGTATGGTGTTGCACTGTGCTGTATGGCTTCCAAATATGAATGAGCATAACTGTTTGAGTGTGTCGCTGAAAAAGGACGATGTCAAGTCAGCAAACTCCTCTTCCATAAATTACAACTCCGTCAAGAAATCCTGTCTCGGCTCGTGTTAAAGTAATGCTCGACAAATCAGCAGTATTAAAAGTCTTTTATCCTGTCTTCACCCTCCTTCCCCCTCCACACCGACAGAGCCAGAGTTACATATATAGACTATGAAGGTCGCTCCGATGGTGACTCCATAAAGAAGATTATTAATCAGATGAAGCCCAGACAGCTGGCGATCGTTCACGGGCCGCCAGAAGCCAGCCTGGACCTGGCCGAATCCTGCAAGGCCTTCAGCAAGGACATCAAAGTCTACACGCCCAAACTGCAGGAGACGATAGACGCCACCAGTGAGACACACATCTACCAGGTCAGCCAGTTCAGCTTGGTTTCCAATTGAATTCAGCAGCCTCTTTTGTGATTGGCTGTTGCATGAATAACAACATTTAACATCTTATCCCGTAAATGTGTTTATTAGATTCATAAATTGAACATATTCTGCTTTGAAAAAACCTGTGTTGTAAAATCTTATAAATCTGTCATTATCAGGGCTTTTATTTGTGTTTTAATCCTTTGGTTAACTGCTGCAAGGTTGATTTCTTTAGCAACGCCCACGCTAAAGCATAAAAAGCAACCTCTTCACCCTCTATTATCTATTTGTGGTGAAGGTGCGGTTGAAAGACTCCTTGGTGAGCTCCCTGCAGTTCTGCAAGGCCAAAGACACGGAGCTGGCGTGGATCGACGGCGTGCTGGACATGCGTGTGGTGAAGGTGGACACAGGCGTGATGCTGGAGGAAGGCGTGAAAGAGGAGGCGGAGGACGGCGAGCTGGCCATGGACATCGCCCCTGATCTCACCGTTGACCACAGCTCCACCGTGGTGGCAGCACAGCGGGCCATAAAGAACCTGTTCGGAGAGGATGAGAAGGAGGTGTCGGAGGAGAGCGACGTCATCCCCACGCTGGAGCCGCTGTCTACGAATGAGGTGAGGGAACATGTGCTGATTAGTCACAGTCTAGCAGAGATCAGCACTGACATGATTAATTCTTGGTATGAGTTTGGGGGGGGGATGTGTGGAAAATAAATGTGTGGTCATTAAGCTTTTAAAATTATCACTTTGGAACAAGTTTAACATTTTGTTATTGCGCTATTAACTGGGACATACTGTAGGTCAATAGTATCGAATCAGTGAAGCGTCCCACCCCTAACTGATGGGATCATAAAAATTTTTTTTTAAATGTTTAAAAAGCGGGAAGGAAGCCAAAGATGGTGCATTGCTTTAATTAAGCATCGAGAGATTTTCTTTTCGAGTGCAGGCATTGCCGACCTTTCCACTCATATCATGGATGTAACCTCATTTCGAGGCTCTTTGCATTCATTTTACATTCATGCAAATGACTTCTGCTGGTGGAAAAAAATACGAGCATCAGAGGACTCATCAGAGACAGTGGACCAAAACTCTTATTTTCATGCCCTAAGAAAGACTCAGTGTTGTGAGGAAAAGGATTCAGACACAATTTGCCCAAGGTGAGCCGCAGATAAGAGGTTATCCCAAAGCAGACACACACGGGACTCACAACTGCAGATGGTCCAAACTTTTTTCATGATGCTTGTATATAATTCTGGTTGTCCACAAGGGCGGACAAGCAATTCAGACAGCCTCTTTTTAAGCAACTGTCTCCCACTCTCCCTCCAGATTCCAGGGCATCAGTCGGTGTTCATCAACGAGCCTCGCCTGTCTGACTTCAAGCAGGTCCTGCTGAGAGAGGGCATCCAGGCCGAGTTTGTGGGAGGAGTGCTGGTATGCAACAACATGGTGGCCGTCCGCAGGGTGAGTGTCCTTCCCCCCGGCTCAGTGAGCGTGCTATCCATCAGCTCCCTGCAGCGCAACTCGCCACTCGAACTAAACAGGGAAAGTGGCCAGCACAGAAGACATATGGCACCAGCTCGTTTTACGCCAGAAAATATAACATTGAGCTTTTTGGTTTTATTCCATATTGATTCATATGAAGGCTTAGTCACATGAGTAATGATATACTGTATAGCAAATCAAGAATTAAAAACTCTTCTAAGAACTACACATTAGATACAAATTCACACTAGAGAAAAAAAAAAACATCCCTTCATATCTCCTGTCTGTAGTTCCTAACACTCTCACATTATTCCCTTTTAAGGCATTAGATTCAGCTTGCAGAGTTTGCTTGAGGACAATAATGCATCACTGCAGCAAACAGAGAAAGAAGGAAAATATTTCCAGTGACACAAGTATTCTTTGCCACACAATCTGTCAAGTGAGCCATCAGAAGTAGCGATGCACAGCTGAAAGTTGTCACCATAAGACACGCTAATATTGTTGCAAAGGAGTACGACACGTTCGGCTTCTCACATTGTTTGATGATGGATCGCACATCTCGAGCAAGCAGTGCTTTTCGGTGCAGTGGGAAGGTTCTTTTCAGTGCTGCAGGGAATACAGCAGCTCAGCCTGGAGTCTAGAGATGTTCAGCTATACAGTGTGTGTATGTATGTGTGTATATATATATATATATATATATATATATATTGTATGTGAATGTAGGTATGTTTGTGCTATCAGATGATGGCTGTCAGCCAAAATCAGACAATTGACTTGGCAGAGATATGTTGTAGTTTAATATTTAAAACCTTTTAGTTTGACCAGCAAGATTATTCTTATTGACCGATGACATCAGATATGATATCATCTGAAAAGAGATGATGAAACGCAGTTGGTCAGAATTTCGCAGAACATTATAAGTAAACAGTGTCTGAGTGTGTTTTGTGATGGTTGGGAGAGAGGGATTATTTATTTACACACTATTAAATAATAATATAATAATACCACAGAGAGAAACAAATACAGACTGCGTAAGTAGGATAAAACATTTTTTTTTTTAAGGCATTTGAAAAGATCTCAACTCCAGAAAAAAAGCATAAAAAAGAATCATAAGCAGAACTTAACAACTCTCAACTAAGGGGGAAAAGTAGGAATGAGCCAGGATACCAACAACAAAATGCATAATTGACAAGAACTTAAAATAGATGTAACCCAGAAAAGGAAATCAAAGAGAACTGAGACTGTTGAAGGAGCACGTATGTCTGTGTGGGTGTTCTATTTAACTGCGAAAACTTGATTCATTAGACACTTTTAATCCCAAGCACCCAGGAGCGGATAGAGAACATGTTCATTTTAGAGGTGTGCAGTGTTCAGGCCTGTGTATCTACGTTTTTAAAGGTGAAACCGTGTCATACAAAGTGTTAATGAATCTTATGCCAGGACCCTGATGAGCTGTGCATCTTTGTGCTCTCCTTGTCCAGACGGAGGCCGGACGCATTGGGCTGGAAGGCTGCCTGTGTGACGACTACTATAAGATCCGGGAGCTGCTGTATCAGCAGTACGCCGTAGTATAACAGCAGCAGGACATGCCGCAACGGAGCTCACCGTGGCAATACAGAGACAATGCTTTATGAGGACTCTACCCAGAGGAGAAGAGCCTAACACACTCAGGCTACTTCTGCCCCCACGGGCGACTCCAGCTGTTTCACTGCAAACATCGGTGTACCTTTTCCCCTTTTTTTTATGTGTATTTTTTCCAGATAACATTTTTTTTATTGTTAGTTTACCTCTGCAAAGTGAGAGGCAGATGCTTTACCCGGACTGACCTTTCTATGTGAAGACTTTACAAACCAGAGGTTCTCATTTTCCTAAACCACCCCTCCCTCTGTACAGTAACATCCCCATGCACTGGATGAACCGAAGAATGCTTCCCTCCTCTTACTCATTAAAAACAGTCTTTTTTTTTCAAATATGCATTACTGTGAAAGGTTTGTCCCAGATGTTCATGCTAGAGTTAGCACTGGGTATTCAACCTCAGTGCTTTCTGGATACTGACAAGAACTCAAAGCTTGTCAAGTACTGATAGATGGTATTGAATGCTTTCCCGTATTTGTTTTCGTACACTTTGATCAAATATTCCTTGTTCGATCAGGACATTATGACAAATTTTTTACACAAGTTAATTCAGGTAAGTTCTTGTGTGGCCACTCATCTTAAAATGGCATCAAAAAATGTATTATTACACTTCCATAAAGACTTGCAAGAAGTGGACTTAAAAAGTCAGCGGAGGCTGAGAATTTCACTCCTTTGTATAAACAAATTTGATACAAAATGCAATTTGATAGATTGATACACTTTGACCAGACTTTACCTTGTAAATGCTTCCAGCTACCATTTGTAATTTGCAGAATTTCTGCTATAAATCCAAAGCGGCAATAACAGTGAAAAACCCTGTTAATACAGGCTGAGTAGTACTCATGACAAGTAAACAGATTAGTAAAATTGGTTGAATTCCCCTTTTAAATGATGTAAAAGTGAGGAATTTGGTATATTTGTTACATAAAAATGTTTTGTGTATTGCTCAATTTATGACATTGAAAAATATAATTTTGGTATCTATATTAAAAGTTTGATATCATATTGGCATCATTATTGAAACATTTCAAACCATACCCAGGCCATTCCATAGCTGATGTGGTGTTTTCATTTGCCATCTGCGCTATAACAGCACATCACTGCCTACTAGGTCAACTAGTTACTGCAGTAACACCAGATGGAGACATTTTTCAGCTGTATCTAACCAGCCTTTGAATACCCATATCAAATCTGCCCATGCAGCAGGACCATCTGTATTATAGTGGTGAGATGACATTGTCCCCGAAGTGATAACTGGGATTGAATATAACTCAACCTGCTATGTAGTGAGCTCGGATTAACACTCTTTATATTTCAGGCAACTGTCTCTCGCAGCAGAAAGTGTTTACCTCCCTGGCTGTTTGTGACAGGGTGAAAAAAATAATGAAATGGTTCAGCAGTTTGTTTTCTTATCTTTTTCAGGCACATAGATATACAGCCTCACCTCTGCTGTGCCCCAGCGAGGTGGAACCAATGTATTAGAAAGTTAGGCGATAAGGGGGAAGGAGAGGGGGGTGTTGCTGGCGTGAGGATGGAGGGTGTCATTGCCAGAGCAGTGTGTTCCAGTGTGGCGTGGTGGCGCATTGACTCGGTTGATTACATTTGCACCACTGTGTGAATCCCCGGGGTAGATCCTTAACGTAGACAGCTGCGGAATGCCACTTATATGGATATACCAAAACAAAACAGCCCGCCTCCACACTCCTCTTCATCACCCCGAACTCTCCCATCTCACACGTGCCCATAGTGGTGGAGACTCCTCCTACACCGATAGCCTGTTAAGCAATCACAGGGAGGCACACACAAGTAGGACAGTGAAAGTGAGCAGTGTTAAGGTGTGTGCGTGTGTGTATGTGTGGGTGAACATGCACATGGTTGGAGGAGTTAGACACTTGAGCACGGATGGCTGGCTGTCGTGCAGGCCTGTTTTTATACAGTTGCATAACATACAGTTTTGCACTTTAGAAACATTAAAATTTAAATGCTCTTTTTTAATCCGTGGCTCACACAGACACACACACAAAAAAAACTTCACAAACGCATCAATGATGCCTTTTATTTATTTTTTTCCCTCTCCCTGAACCTCGGTAACCTGTGACAGACTGAGGCTGAGTGAGAGATAGAGAGTTAAAGTGGAGGAGAGAGAGAGAAGCTCTTCTGTGCCACAGAGCATGCCAGCCCTGCCCAGTCACTGCTTTTCATTTTGATAATTGACCGGCAACGCCAGAAATGTCCATCAGCTAATCCTCTTAACTTTCATAATGCTGACTCTGTCACAGAAGCCCCTGTTTTAATGTAACGAGCAGCTAAGCCCAGAGCACAGGGCAGAGTCGCCCTGGGCCACTGAGGCCACTCTGCCCTCTGGAGGCCGGCGAGAGACCTGCTCTCAGCTCAACAAGTGCCCTGCCAATCTGTCAGACCTCGATAAATCACAGATTCATAACCTGGCTCCAAGGTGAACACCCCTCTGCCTTTCACACTCTACTCACTGGCACAATGTGGCAAAAGCTGCAACGAGAAAAAAAAAGGAGCATCTTGGTGGTATATATCCATTCATCTGTGTGGATTGGAGGATGAATGAATATAATCCCTTTGAATTCCCGGTTTCCTCACTAAGCAGACCACTTAATGCCAATGACATCAATGTAATACTGTGAAAGGCATTGCATGCATTTTTATGAAACCACACAATATTCAAACATAGCATAAGGCACAAAAATCCCATGATGCCCCGCGCTAAAAATGGAACTTGATCTTTTCACTCCGGCCAAATGGACATCACACTAAATTTCTTGAGCGTTTGCAAAGTTGTCCTTTGAGATCAGAATAATTGCTAAATGTTTTATAAAATTGTGGAGTCTAGGCTTCCATGCTTTTATCTCAGCTTCTGAGAAAATACAAAATAATTAAATTATGAGGCACGATTTTCCAAGATCTTGCCATATTTAAATACTCAAATTAACAGAGAGAATTACTTATTCGAGACACTTATTTATTTTGCAGATGGAAAGCTTAAAGTATTATGCCTTCTTTACCAACAAGTTGTATATAGTTTGTTAATTTGGTACACAAACTAAGACGTAACAAACATATGTTGCGGTTTTATGGGGAACTACATGCATGGATGTATTGAAAGAATTGGCTCAACAAGGAGTAGTTACACCTCCTTAAAAACCACAACAGCTACTAAGAGCTAGATTAGCTCTCTTCTTTGCATCTAGACTTGATGCTAAGCTATTATTCTGACTCTAGCTTCATGGTTAGCACACCATCTACCCCTCCGCAAGAAAGTGAACAAATGTATTTCCCAAAACATTCAACTATTCCTTTAAAAATGTGGTTGCATTGAGTTGTCTGTTTAACAATATTTTCGTTTGAATTATTTAGGTCCATGGATACTTCTTGGGAGTGAGTTTACTGTTCTTGTTTTCAATTTCTTAATTTTCTCCCCCTCCACTTTTGCCCAATCAACATTTCTTAAATCCAGTCAAGGCTATCGCTTGCTTTTGTCCTCCATCTCTTCCCCAATTCCTCTCTCTATGGGTAATCCCTCTGTGCCAGCGTCTTCCAGTGGTAATTGTCCTTTAGTAAAGGAACCATTTATGCCCACTCACTCTTTAAGACACATAGAGAGGCTGTGTTGAGCAGGAATCCTGAATTACACCAGCATAGAGGTGATCCTCTTATGCAACCTGCTCTTCACACCCATCCGCAAAGCAGGAATTGCTCACGAGCACAAATCCACGAAAGGCACTTGCTGCCAGATTATCCACAGACCACAATACTGCAGCTGCCATGTTGCCTTTTTGATGAAACAATGCGTTTTGTTGGGTGCATTCATGGCTGGGACTGATCCTGGCAGGCTTTCTGGCAGAGACATGTGGATGACTTAGCGATCATGTGTATGTGACTGGATATTTAGGACAGATCACATGAGATTGTTTTGCTTGGACGAAGTACAAACAGTGCATTCTTCTTCTCTTGGAGCAAAACAAACCCGACCAGCTGGTTGTCCGTAACTTGAGGAGATGCAGGCAATAGGATCAGGGAAACACGTTCTTGGATGAGGGCAGTAGCAGCAGCAGCAGCAGCCTCTTAGCAAACCGCATTCAGGCTGACATGTGGTTCCAGCCAGTCAGCAGAATGCAACCTGGCCGGCCTCCTCTTTCCGCTCAGCACATCAGAGGGAACCAGCCCTATCTGATGTGACACGGCTGACATCACCTTGAGAGCTGTGAGGAGACCCTGCCGATGATTAATTCAGGCTCAGAAAAACATGAAGAGGGTTAGCTCTTTGTTTACCCCTGCAGACGTCTCTCCTAAACACAGGTCGACTCTCTGGCATGACACAGGGCCATGCAAGAAGGCTGAATCATCTGCAGGGAACGATGCTGATGTGAAAACAAGCAGAGGCCAGACCGAGCAGTGTGAATCCAGAGAAGTGACTCAGCATTACAACCGTTTATCTGCGTGCAGTTCAATTTAGATGCCAGCGCTGTGAATGGTGGCCTGCAGACCTCGGTCAAACAGAAATCTCCATATTATTCTGCTTGCTTTAACTTGCTTTAGGGTTTAGTGTCACCCGGGAGGAGAGCTGTCACCCATGCGCCCCAAATCGCAGGACTAAATTCAAAATTGTCTTTTAAACAGTCTTTTAAAACTGTCACTAACATTGTTTTGTTTGGCATTTTCTGGCTGTGTGATGTTGAAGACTGAATATAAATGAGTTTCCAGAGTCGAGCCATATTTAGGTCACAAAAATGGTGACTTGAAACTTAACTCACACTGCTGTGAGACTTGTCTTGACTTGAGATGTAGAAGTAAAAACATTCAAGTATCAAGTTTTTACCTCATTAAATCTGGTATAGTATAAAATACAACAAACCCCGAGTTGTAATTATTAGGCTCTGTATTGAAATGAAGAAAACACTTTTTTTTAACCCAGCTTTGTACATTGAGCAATACTTAAACAATTTTTGCCAAAGTTTAAGTTGTTTCACATTAGAGATTTCTCCCTGTGCAGCTTTCTCTACGCTCTTCTTACTGATTTGAAAAGGCAGAGCTCAATTGGAAATGGTGACATCACACCTCTGTGCACCAATTAGAACTAAAAACAATATTTGCACTAAAATCCAATGACAATTCTGAGTGCTGCCGGCACTGTTAATACAATCTAATCGAATCACACCTAATTATTCAATATGAAGCAGATTAGCTGAGTTGTTGAGTATTAAAAATGATAATAATTCAGTACTAGTATTGTGATGTGGAATGTTGAAGCCTCACATATACTGAGAATGGACTTAACAGTGAAATAGTGAACATTTTGAGGATTTTAACATAGTAATTATTGTGATTAGTCTGTACCTTTTCATATTTTTTAATTCTCTACAGCTCAGGATGCTACAATGACTTGTTCACATAGTTTCTTATTGGATGCTACAGATGTTTCCCGGCAACCAATGTACACACTACTAAAGTAATGAAGTTAACTAGATAAGACAGTTTGTTTAAGTATTAATGGTGAAACCTGATTTATTAAACCATAGGTTGAAACTAGCTAGTAGTTATAAGAACTTAGGAGGAATTTATGGAATAGAATAATAGGATTACAGTTTACAGCTGGTGCAACTGGCTTCTGATCTTTTTGTGTAAAATTGATGTAGTGCCCCATTAAAAACATTTCTGGTAAGTTCTCCTTCAAAAAGCACATTCCAAACCTTGTGCCTGCTTATGAATAATAACACCATGACATTAACAACTCCTACTCCAGTATGGAGGTGTGCAGGGTGGTGAAATCACACAGCAGGGAAATCTACCAGCTCATTGACTTTATTGCACACCCTTCCACCCCCGGCTCTAAATGAATGAAGCAAAAAGAACTCATCCTTGCTTGTCCTCTGTTTCAGAGTACTGCTGGCAGTATTAATACAGACCTTGTAGCCTGTCTCTGCAACTCTGGTGCTATCTTCCTGGAATGAATGAGCTGCATGCTTCTGCTGGCATAACCTCTGTGGTAAGTCTAAATGGGTCTCTCCACTGTTCTTTGCAAGGGGAAAAGGTTGCTCTTTACAGTGCCTGCCTCTGCAGACAAAAGAATAATGAAGCTATTTATGTGCAGCTCATTACAAAAGACTTTCTCAGACATAGCCAACCTTTTTCCTTTAGCCACTGTCCATCGTCAGGCTGAATAGCACCCCAAACAGTGAAAGCTTCATCCAATTTCACACAGTTCTGATGCTCAAATGAATAAAACTGTTCTAAAATGTTGTATTGATGTCTTTGGCCCAAGGAGTCAGGGCAATATTTTGATAGATGAACTTTAGTTTCTGTGAGGGAAGTAAGCAAAGTGAAAAATAAGAAGGTTTGGTGGCACCAGAATAATTAGTAAAAGCTTGGAGGAATAATTAACACAAAGGTAAATTAAAAACTGGCGTGTTGTTGATTAAATCATAAGTCTTAATGACATGTTTATTCTAAAGAAACAAAAGCGCATTTTAGGTCTAAAGATTATTCATGTACAGGAGGTGGGCAAAAATATGACCACCACACCATATAATGCAACTCTAATGCAACACGATAAACTACAGCCTTGAAATTAGCACAAATTCACTCTTGACCTTGGAATTGGCAATTTTAACTTAAAGGACCAGTGTGTAGGTTTAAGTGGCACCTAGTGAAGAGGTTGAAAATTGCAATCACCTTAATAACCCTATCCCTATGTAGGAGAACTTACAGTGTCGAGACAATTTAAATAAAGCATCACAGACCCTCTCTAGAGCCAGTGTTTGGTTTGTCCACTTTTCACTACTGTAGAAACATGGCGGCATCCATGGAAGGGGACCCACTGGCTCCGTAGATATGAAACAAATCAAAACATAATTATGATATTATATTATATTCCATTTCTGCCAAGTTCATTCTGCTAGATGCAACTAAATTCTACACACTGCACCTTTAAACTCCACCAATTTTACAAATTAAAGTGTTATGGGAGTAGCAAGAGGCAGCAGATACCCGAGAATAACTCTTTATTCCAAAAAATGTAGCTGGAGAAGCAGAACAAGACTAATCAAACGGATAAGGGCAGAACAAAGGATCCAACAAAGAGTGAACTGAAAAGCGGGGCTAAAATACAACTGAACTAATGAGGGAAATGTGGTGCAGATGGGGAGATCCTCAGGAGAGGGGAGTGAGGTGACGAAACAAGAGAACAAGCAGGAAGCCGATTGGCTGGGGGGAAACACAGGGAGCAGGGCAGGGTTAACGAGGCTGATGCAGGGCAGGTGCCTGGATAGGCGAAGGAGGGAAATTAGTACAGGAACACAGGAAGGAAAATACAAAACTTCTTAATAAAAAACCAGTACACATAAACGTCCAAGAATATGACTTTAAACTCAAGTACACAACACTATAAGCTAAATAATCATGCAGATAAGCCAAACATATGAATGAGCAAAAGGACTGGACAACACAAGTGTACCACAGTAACCCAAAAACACAAAAAATCCCCAAAACCATGAGTCCATGACACAAAGCCTTGGGTAGAAGTACTACATTTTTTTGTGGTTCTAAAGGAACTGCACAAAATCTGATAAATTGTCTGGATTTATGTAACTCCAGTTAGTGTCAGTTGTTGAAGACTACAAGATAGAAAATGAAAGAACAATCTGGGGGTGGTGGGATTATGGGGGTAGTTATTAAGAAGTAATGTTACCTCTGCAGCCTCTGCCTCATGTTTGCTTGAGGCTAGCAGCTCAAGGCTACATTAGTCACTACTATCGTGTGGATAATGAACGAGCCTGGAGCCACCTCATGTGTTTCATTAATACACCGAACATTCAAGAGAAAGTTTTCCTTTCTAGTCAGAAGGCGCCTACTCTACACCGCTCTGGCAATTATTATCCGTTATGTAACAGATTTGTTTGCAGAGATAAAGAAATGAATCATACTCGGCAGGCATGAAACACATGTAAATGACTGACTTTTTGTTTTCTTGTGGCACTTATTACCCTGTATTTCATGCAGTTACAGTGGCAGACGCTGCATGAATCATTATGTTTGGTGCTGATGTTGGCTGTCTTGGGTTGACTAAGTTGTCTTACATTGTCGACAGCTGTATGGGTGAGTTTTCATGTCCTGGAGATGAAGATAGCAGTGCAGGAGATGACTGCCGCCTCTAGAATACACAGATTAGACTCCTCTCTGCCCTGTTTACTCTTCACACCTGAGCGGGCATACAAATAAACCTGCGGTGCTGCCACAGAATGCTCAAAACTCATGATGAATATTTCATTTTTTCTGCAGCTGACTGACGAGCTTTCGCGAGGAGTAAAATCAGCAGCTCTCCAGAGACTTTTCCAGTGTGTGTGTGTGTGTGTGTGTGTGTGTGTGTGTGTGTGTGTGTGTGTGTGTGTGTGTGTGTGTGTGTGTGTGTGTGTGTGTGTGTGTGTGTGAGGCCGTTGGCTAAAGAAGGCTGTGCAATAATTTGGCAGGTTGAAAAAACAAAAAAGGGTTCAGAGCTTAAGATGTTTCTCCCTCCATCTGTTTACTTTCTTTCAGATAATTAGTGAAATATTGGTTACAATGCCAGCAGTGCATTAATGGAAGGTGTCACACTTTTTGGCTCAGTGTCACCTGGTCATCTCTCTGCACCGCACAAACACACCTCAGCATAATCTGCTCCACATATACATGATATATCCCAGCACAATGTTGCCTCTCTAAAAGGGACATATTGTATTCCAACTGCCCTTTTCTCCCTTTGTATCTTATAAACACTGAAACAGAGAGAATTTAAAGGCATACTCAGAGTAAAATCCATTTGAATTACAACATTCTTGGGTTAAATTTATAGATACATTTTTTTTTTTTACATTTTTTTGACAAGACAAAAACAGGACTTCAGAAAACAAGTTCTACTTTTGATCATATCACAAGATTTCTATCGGCAGATGGATTTTGCACAACTATCAAGGAATTGTAGATGATCAAATCTCCTCTCTAGCACTCAGAGAAATGTAAATTTGAACATCTTGCTGCAGGTAATATGATTGAAAGCTCTTTAGGAAGCTGCTAAATGGACTGTGTGGTGCGATTCTCAGTAGCCTTTTTCTATTGTGTTATTTCAGTGCTGGTTCCCACAGCTTGCATAGTTCCCCTTACTTTACATAAGTAACCTGATGTGACTTTTTGATGCAACTCTTACCTCACCATGCTGTAGTTATATGTTATCAGTAAATACCAGCAGTTGATAATCATTCACTGTTTTCTCAAATAGACTGTATTTAGCTTCATTCTATACATTACCATTGAATACACACCTTTGACAGCTATAACAACTATACATCCTGCCACTACATTTAAAACAATATCTCCACAGTAACAAAAACATTATGTGCCATGGTTCTAACACACTGCCCTTAAATGCTTAATCTTAATAACTGTATTAAACCAGTGAATAAATCACATGAATCTTCACAGCAATAATGGAGTTGGAAGCTGAAATGAGCAACTCTGAGTCAAATGGCAATTGTTGTGCAACACTCACGCAGCTCATTGTTAACACCCTTGACATCAAGTCATTAGTGATCCACGGTGCAGGGACATGACACATGCTTGGCATTTATATCAAACAACACATTTACATTGCGCTGACTGCTCCTTTTGACATCTGCCCACATGAAAACACTCCTACAAAGCTAATCTTTTGTCGTCTCCCGCAGCAAAACCCGCGGTTCACACGCATTACTATCTTTGCTGCAGATCAGCGGCCATTCACCAGGTCCTGGAGAAGGCAAACGAGGCCATGTGTGTATGTTTGACCATGCCGGGGAGTGTAAAGCAGCGGCTAAATCTCTGTAAGCAGGCCCCTGGCATTGCTCCCCGATTGCCTGCCTGCTGTGTGGGCAGGGGCCTGAAGGGGACTAATCCCCTGGGATGGGTACGAGTCACAAATGTTGATGTTTATGTTTGTGTTTTTGTATGTGCTTGCAGGAGACCCAAGTTGCAGGATAAAGAAAAGACCTCGCGACGGATTGAGAAAATCCTGACTAGTAACCTGTGACGCCTTCCACGCCTAACTAGCAGCCTTCACACAACGTCTTGGAAGTTTCTTGGAGATGATGGGTTATGTTTTTGGAGGTTTGCCTCATACCGCTCTGATCTGCATCTTACATAAGCTTGGTCTGCAGGAGATTGCGTCCGAGTGAGAGGCCTTTGACCCTTACATGCTGCTCGGTTTTTTGCTAAAGTGGGCAGCAGTGGTGATGGTGGTGGTGAAAGTTGACATGCTGTTTCAGCCTTGTCAACCTGTGTGTGTGTAGATTGGCTATGAGGGCAAGACAGCTCTCCTGTCTATTATCTTGGCAGCAAAGGTGACCCGCCGCTGGCCCAGAGGCAGTGAGAACAGCCTCCGCTCTGCAGCCTCAAAAGCCCCCCCTCCCGACAAATATGTGAATGCAAGATAAGTTTGAACTCAAGAGTAAAAGACATAGTTCAACATTATTTGGGAGATACACCTCTTCACCATCACTTTCCTGCCAGCTATATTCATAGACTGCTCCTAAAATAATTTAGTCAGTCCCATTCAGTTACAAGTTGATAATGTTTCCATTTACAAAAGCTCAAAAGGAAAAGTTCTTCTTGTGAAATAAGATTATCCGCTTTCTTGCCAAGAGTTAGATGAGATTGATGCCATTCACAGCAAGCAAATAAAGCATATTATCAAAAATCTTGAACTATTCCTTTAAAGTTTTTGAAAGCAGAATCATTGTCAGCTAACCAACAGTGATGGAAAGCTTGAAATTATTACTGATATTTTAATACAACCTTCAGTCATACTCTTCTTTGCTTTGAGGGAGAAAAAAATTGATACAAGAGACATTATCAGGAATAACTGTCTGTTTGTGGCGCAATTTCCATTATCCCTATGTTACACTTGATCTCGATGTCATAACAACAAGCCGCTGATATCAAAGTATACCATCTTCTCCACATATTGATTTTTTATATAATGTACATTTTGAAATCCAGGGAGTGAGTCCACCAAGTGACAGCTCCAGGTGACAACGGCTAACACCAAATAATAGAGGTGCAATGACACCTGACCTTCACCAATCAGCAGCAGCTCAAGCTGCAAGTCCAAAACTAATTAGGGGTGTAGTTGATGCTAAATCCACTTCAGCTGAGCATTTCAAGCTGACATATACATTTGTGGAAAATTCACACTATACATCAAAGTGACATGAATTATGAAAAGAGCAAGCAAGACTCTTTCATATTAGCCTAATGCTTTCCTCAATATAGTGTTTTTTCTTCTTATAATGGTAATTGTTTTCTTTATAATGATCAATAACTGCAGAACATATTTTACCCACATTAAATTTACTGCTGCCACACTGACAAAAAGGTCCCCTTTACACGAGTCATTTCTAGTATATACAGGTCTGTTTGTGTGAAGCAATTTTCTCAAGAGCAAAACGTACAAGCCATTATAATCTTGGCACAAAAAACCTTTAGGCATACAGAAATTATTTCATGGTTGTAGATCTGGGAGGGGGTGAGGATAGATGCCCATGAGCTGGAAGATCTATAACCTCAATTATTCAGCATGATATAAAAATGAGGATAGCAGGTAACTTGTAGGCCGGTTATTAAAGGGGCTGTGCTCGGGACCCAGAAAGATATTGGATTTGGTTTCATAACCCAGCATTGGGATACGGGTGTTCTGTGTTGGGCTTGTTGTGAGTGGCATGATAGGGCTTGCCTCGGCGCACAAATCCTGTACGTTTGATCTCACGGCGACACGCAAATAAACGTGAAAGATTTCCACACTCCCGAGTCCAGAGTTGATCGATGAGCAGCTGTCTGGAGGGTTTTTTAAAAGGTGGTCAGTCGTGAGATATAGAGAAAAGGGGAAGACATGATCTTTTACTGGCTCTTTGCACATGCAGTCCTCGGGAAAGTTAAAGGAGCCCGGTCTCATTGAGGGAGGATGAAGGGCGCAGAGTAGCAGCTGGAAGCAAAAGGGAGCTGATGGTACTCTCTCTCATCAGCGCGGCTTTTCTGCACTGAGGAGGAATTCACGTGGAGGGGGAGGCGCCCGAGCGAGGCGAGCAGCACGACTGCTGCCCGAATTTAACAATTAACCTTGATGAACAGATTGGTTTCACTTAACAGGCGCAGGTGCGTGGAGTTTGCGATACGGCGCAGCTGAGCGATTCCGCGTTTTTGACTGGACACTGACGCATTTTATGCCAAACACAGAAACTATAGGGATAGAAGGATATTGCAGCTGATGTTTTTTTTTTCCTCCACGGGACAGGATGCAGGTTGAAACGCGAGTCCGTCCGACACTCATCTTCTTGCAGAAGCCGAATTCTGGAGCATTGTTGAATTGATTTTGGAGACCTATATCGGAATTTGACCGCCGTGTCATTGCCCAGTCTACCAGTCCCAGTAGCTGAAAGGTATCTTCTCATCGGTGGAGGCGAGAAGGAAAGAGAGAGAGAGAGAGAGGGGGGAAAAAAACTATCCGCCTCACTACTCTCCATCTGCGCCCTGGACGGCTTGAAATGAGGACCACATCCCGGCTCTGTTCCGTGTGAAGAGGCAATCAGGGGCGGTAGTTTATTCGGCTTTTCAAGGACGCAAAAAAAAAGTGGCCGCCGGCCGAGCTGTGAAGCATGGAGCGGGACGACACAGCGAGCGTGTCAAAAAAGACAATAATTGCGAAGATATTTAAAGTTCGCAAGAGGAGGGAGATGCTTTTCGTACAGGTGTGCTTTATCTGCAGTATCCTCTTCGTGGCATGGGGCATGTCGGCGCTGTTGACCAAGACAGGTGAGTGGGGAGGGAAAGAGTCTTGGTGAGATACGCGGGGGCATATAGAGCCGAGGATGGAGCGAAAAGGCTCAGAAATCTGCAGTGTAATCATGCACCTACAATGTTAGTCTCACATGCACATCAATTAGATATAATCATACAGCTATCTCCCATCGATTACAGAAACACATGGGCTGTAATGTCAAGGGCATGGCACCAGAACACATTATTCCCATCTTATCCAAAAAACGTATGTGATGCCTCTGGTTGGGGTTTTCTTCCATGTAGGTGAAGTGTGTAGTGTGCAATAAAATGCAGTAAAAAGACACGGATGCGTTTGGTGTTTATGGCCCATCACACTCAATGTAAAAACTCAGCTGCACATGTTACTGTCAGATCACCGTTTTTTGCTTTTTTCCAATGTTGGAGTATGTGTGTGCGTCTGTTTGTCCGTATATGCCGCAGTGTGCGCGCCGTGGCAGTGGCACGTTTTTTAATTTGAGAGGCATGCTTATAATCAAGGCACACGCACACCTCATGCTTCACACGCACATAATGATCGTAACCGAGCCCCACAACGCTGTTGTGTGCATCTCGCCTTTTTTTTTTTCTTTTTTTTTTGGATACCAAATTGTGCTTTTTTTTGGCGCCAGGCGCATCGTCGGTCACACTACGATGAAGCTCAGGATCGTGGTTAAAGCTGGCATCATCGTGTGTGTGCCCCGGAGCTTCACACATCATTGCGCGCGCGCGCACACACACACTTGCACACAGTGGATCACCTCAATCACTCTCGAGCATCATCACGCGTCCAGGTTCCGCATGACGATCGAGGGATGCCGATTTTTACGCAGAGGCCACCGATGCTCGTTTAAAGGGAAGAGGAGGCGGGGGGGTGGGGGTGTAAACACAGGGATGCTTTTGCTCTGCTGTATGTTGCAATATTCATAGCTAATGTCTGAGGTGTGCGCTGAACAAACGATTCAGATGACTGATCATGCGTGATGCGTGTGATGCCCCATGCATGCAGGCACACAAACACACACTCTCCAAGCAACATGCTCCCCTATGCTCACGTCAAAACTCTTACCTCAGGCCCGTGCCAACACTGACACGCAGAGCATCCCCCACACCTCACACAAGGTTATGTAATCTAACGACCAACCTTGATATTTTTGCGGGTGAAGAATGGTATCTGACACATTGTTGGGATCAAAGGTTAACTAGCCGAAACACACCCCAAGGAGAAAACTGTTAATAGACAGGGGACGATAAAACTGCTGCGTTTAAATCATGATTTTTTTTTTTTTTGCATGTGTGCCTCCCTCAAAGTGCATCTAACTCTAACCTCATCCTCAGACCTTTCGTGGGATGTGTCCATCTGCAACCACTTAGGCCCCAGGGTCCCAGGGCTGGAAGCGGCTGTAAATTTGCCACAACTGCCTGACTGTAGATCTCGAACGGATGTATCGGGAGTTTTATTAATTACATTAAAAACAACAAGAGGCTTAAAAGATTATTCTGGAATGATATCATACAGGCGAGTGCAAATCTCTTATCTCCAAAGGCAGGCTCTGGGAGACAAAGTATGCCCCCCCCCTCCTCCTCCTCCCTTTTTGCCCCCCTCACTAGTTACTAATGGTTTGCCTTCTTTCATTTTAATCAAGTTAGTCTGACCCTCACAATGATTGTCATGTAGGGGTATGTGACAGAAGGCAGTTCTCATGCATTCCAGTTGTGGTTGACAATCAGCAGCAGCCGTGGTGGTGGTGGGATTCTCAAGGTGACACGCATGAGAAGTGTTTTTTTGTTTTGTTTTTTTTAAAGTGAGAAAAAGCAGAAATCCCCCCCTGAACCGATGAGAATCAAAGCTCACCATAATCAGATCTGTCTAATTGAATAGTTGTGGCCACGCTCATTTTTCAGCCATCACAACAATCATTTGTCATGTCACAGTAAAACCTGTGCCCTGTGCTTGCCACCCATTTTGATTGATAGTAGTGTGGGGGAGTGTCGATGTGCTGAATGGTCCAGATGGATGGGATTTGATGTACTACTCCAGGGTTACATCTCCATAAAGAGGGGTGGGGCACAACATGCTGTCGTGCATGCTGATCCCGATGTGTGTGTGTGTGATGGAGCTCTGCATGGTAGAACAGGTGCTTTTGAGAGGCAGGGCTCTGACAGGAGGGTGCAGCGGGCTGATGGTGATGGCTGAAGTGGGAGTACGCTGTGCTCGAGATGTTTTGGCAGCAGGAGGCCTGACAGGAGGCGAATACTCATATAAGAGAGCATTCCCATATAGCAGAGGGAGATTGATGGATGGCTGTCCTTGGTCCATCTCCTTCCTGAGTTGATTGAACAGAGCTGGGAGATGACATTACCACATTGCTATTGTCGCCCACTCTTGCTCCCACTGTTTCCCATTACAGTGTTTTAAATGTGCACGCTCTTCATTTTTTAAAATCCCATTTTACCTCATTTTGGTTTTTTTCCGCTCCAAATAGCCGTGAAGCTTTTGTCTGTTTTTAATGTAATCTTTTTACACTGTATATTTATCAGAAATTCAGGTGGGCTTTGTGTATACACATATTCTGACAGATGCGCCAGTCTATAAAGCAACTTGAAGGCAGAACATAAACCCCTACTAAAACTCAGTCTTTTTAAACCTTGTGTTTGCACCTTATCAGACTCTAAAGATGAGTTGATCTCTTGACCCTGATTCAAAGAAATTTGAATCAAATGTTGTTTTTTATAGGACCTAAACTAATCAATTGCTTATTTTCAGTAAATTTTTTCCCAGATGTTAAAATAAATAAAACCCTCAAAAGAATCTGTTAATGTTTAGTATGACGATATCCAAACTTACAAAATGGGAGTTTGTTTTTTGATACAGTACTTTTTTGGTATTTTCATTTGTTAAATGATTATCATAGAACTACAGCTAATTATTTTCATTATCAATTAACCTTATTAAACTGTCTAGCCAATAAAATGTCAAAAATAGCAAAGTTATGCAATCACAAACAGAAAAAGGCACAAAATCCCTTCAAACTAGAATCAGAAAACGTTAGCCATTTTTGCTTGATAAATGACAATTGGCATTTCTGTCAATCAACGAATCGTTTAACACACTAGTTGTTTCTGCACTAAATTTATTGATTATTTGAGACATAAGATCCAAGAATCAGATCACAACAGTCATTTCATTTGACTTGTGGTGATCTGATTCTTGGCTCAAAGTTCACCGTCCACCAAATGTGTGTGTGAGATTTCCTGCTGACAAACAAACGGCTGTTATTCAGAGAACCTTCACGTTCTTCATGTACACTGACCATAATGAGTCAATTGGGGGGGGAGAAAAACAGCAAAAGTACAGTAGCATTAGCCAGAAACATCATACCCGCAAGAGACTATAGCCTTATTTTACCCCCAGTCTGCCTAGAAGCACTGACAGAATTACATCTTCATTGTTTTTTCTTTTCAGAAGCTGGGCAGGGAGATTGCTGTACACTAAATAGCTTGCACACACTCACACACACACACGCACACGCACATGCACACGCACACGCACACACACGCACACAGATGTCCTGCCTTGTCTATCCCTCGAGGAAACATAATAATTCTGTTTTTTTTTATAGTTGTGGTCAAGTGATTCCACACATAACTACCCAGAGAAATTGCATTTAGATGAAGAGCAATGCACAATTTTCCATATAATTAAAATGATCCACTTTGTCACAAAGCTGTTGTAAATGTAAGACTTCACAGCCTGAATCCTACATATAATGATTTTATTGTGAGGTGTGATAAATGATTAAAAAAACCCTTTATTTGGCACAAACTGTCCACATGTTTGTACACTGGTCTTGACATTCTCCTTTTGAGCCCTGTTTCCCAAAACCATCTTTTAAGAGTATTGATCTTAGTCCATAGACTTAGAATCTGACAAAAACGATGTTAGCCTTTAAGATGTTTTTGGGAAAGGCTGCACTGGTCAGTGAGGAGGAGCAGATTTGAGCGATGACCGAAGGGTTTGCTCTTTTGGGTTGGAGAGCTGTGGGAAGCAGCTGCAGTCGCCTTGTGTACAATCTGTTTGTCCAGTGCCTGCTGATCTTCAGGCTGTCTAACTATATACTGGATTGAAAGCTGTCTGATGAAGACATTTCTGTGTCAGTACGTTGAGAAAAGAAAAGTGAGTGCCAAAATAAAATAAAATAAAAAATGTAATCCTCATGTTGAAATGCACTTTGAAATCCACAAAAATTGATCTTTATTTTTTCACACAGTATCTTCTGTAGCCTGACCAATACTGTATTTTTTTGGAAAATCATCCTTTTTTAGTTCACAAGCACTAATCAATATTGTTTTCTCAAAACATTGATCAGATGTTCATGTGCAAGTTAAGTTGATGCTTATCACCAGACTCTGTTCCACTGAGCTTTTTAGCATCTTTCAACTGTATTGTATTGATGTAGTCTAACAGCTTTGACAAATTCCATTATACAATGCAATGTGGCAGGAAGGTCTATACACCATGTAGAAATGGCAATTTAGGTCCATGTTCTTCAATTTGGCTCTGGCTCTTTAAACTATTACCTCCTGATAGAAGGGGAAAATACCCTGCAGAGACACTGGTCATCCGGAGACATTCACATGGTCAGAGACATTTGCACACACTCATGTGAGTCTGCTGCTAAATAGGCTGTCTGCCACAGCCATTGTGTAACCTGCTACTAAAATCCAGACAGATTTAGTCTGTTTTTAAAGAGCAACTTGCACATGAATTAAACACGGACCACCTCTCCTCAGCAATCAGCTCATAATTGTTGAAATTGCAATATTATTTCATCTTCCTGCAGCAAGTTGCTGCTTTGTCGACCCCAAATTGTGTCTGCATGGCGACGTTTTATGAAAATTACAAGTTTAAAATGTTGCTCGGCTCGTTGGCGTGTTTTTACATAATAGATTTGGGATTGCAGTCTTTTATGTCCTCATTACAGAGGCTTAAGAGCAGTTTAATGAAAAATGAAACTTCTGCGCTCCTCCTCCCACTCTCACCCCAAAAAACATAAATGGCACAGCAGCTGCATTTTGATGTGTTATTGCCGCCGTCTGATGAAAATGGCATATCTAAACTTTTTAAGGGATTAGGAAAAGCAACCTTGTTTGGATTAATGATCTTAGATGATAGATGAAACCTACTCTGTAACAGCAGCCGTGTTAGTTTTCGTTGCAGTTTAAGTGTGCAAAATGGAGTCACTTGAGGAAGTAAAACAAACAAAACAACAACAACTTTGTCCTAGATATCTTTAATGGTAACCCCAAATATGTTGTGAGCTGTAGACTTTCACATTTGGCTACAAGCTTAGGTACTGTATATATGTAAATGCATGATAATCTGTTGAAAGCTGTTTTTGTGTTCTGTTTACAGGCCATGGGATGATAGTGGAGGGCCATCCCAGCCTTGAACACTGGGGAAGACGGCTAATGGCTTCATCACTGGACAATGAAACGGAGCAGAAGAACTGTTCAGAGCCAGGTACGCTGTTCCATGAAATGAAAGCTTCACTAATCAGTTTAAAAAAATATATTAATAATGAATTAAATGTGTGAAAGAGGTGCTTGTAGTGACAAATGCTCAGCTCTACACAGTATTTTAATATCTACTGTTTTGATTCACTCTCACTGCTGTTACATTTGTCATTTGACGTGAAACACAACTCCAAATGAATGCTAATGTGTAAATGTGCAATTGTTTTCTAACACATTAGTCATAGCAACCTATTATGAAAATAGTGTGTGTACTGCTGGATCCGCTCTTCCCAAAGGGGCCCCAAAAGAAATCAATTAATACTTTTAAATGAGCAATTTCCTGCCTTGGATGTAATCAAGATTCCTCACTGAGTGAAAAAGAGCAAATTTGTTTATACCGTTTAAGCCATGAAAGTCCTTTTTAAATGTAAAAATGTACAATACATTGATGCCGTAGCTTAGAATTGAACATTAATGCATAGGGCGTGACTACTATAAACCTTTTTGAATATCCATCTATCAATAAGTGAATAAAATATATCAATAAATTCTCAATAGAGGATCCAATACTTACAGACTTCTTTGTATTTATATGCAGCCATAAGTCTCCTTCTCATTGGGTCTATATTGTTCTGACTCAGTTTAGATCACTTGCGCTGCAATAAGCACTGAAAGGGCTATTAGAGGGGTCAGGTATTGATTATGTTACAGAATCTTTCGTACACTTAAAGGAAGCAGCATTCTCTATAATTAGTTATACTGTTCTGTATGCTGACACTTCCACTGACACTGCTGACATTCGCATCAGGCCACGAAAAACATGAAAGCCAAGTTTTTCATGAAATTATTGACGGAAACATTGCACAAGTAGTGGCAGCAATGACAGGGAGTGCAATTTGTTTGTCGTTTCCATTTCATTTGAATTGGCTCAGTCTGACTGTTTTGTTTACAGGAGAAGCGTGGCAGTAATGCTGCTGAGGTTAAAGTTTTAGTCCCATTTTGGCCGTTTTGTGAGAAATGTATGTAGCTCTTGAAATTTGATATAAACTGGATGTTTACAGAATTTGGGGATTACCTTACAAAAACCTCTAAATCTCACATAAGCGGTCAAGTGACAAAGAGTGAATGTAGATGGAAAGGAGACCTGTCAAAGGAGGATTTTTAAGCTCCATGAAGAATCCTCTCACTAAATAGGATGCAACTCAATTTTGGGGTTTGTTTTACAGTTTGTATTTTACCAGCATACAGAGGATGACACCAGGGCACAGACAATTTGGAGGTAATTTGAAGTGTTAAATTTACTGTTGGCTGTGGAATCGCTGTGGGTACTAACTGGCTATTACTTCATTACTGGTCACAGCAGGCAGAATCCCTCAGGGATTAGTGAACTCAGTGGTGCTGAAACCAGCTATTTTATATATAAACAAAAAAAACAAATACTGTTTTTGCTCCCCTGACATTTCAGTATTCTGACCATTCAAATGTGAACTTTTTTTCAGAGTCTCAGCGGGGTCCTATTGAAATGAGCGCCAAATGACAAGATTATGTGCTGGAAGTTTTCCTCCTAATCCTCAAGGATTACCCCTTTTTTTCCCCCCTTTTTAAATGTCTTCTGCACCGGAGGCACCAGACTGTACTTACATTCCACGCATTTCTCATCGGCTCTAGTCCTCCTTCCTCTTATCCCACCACTGTTCTGCCTTGTCAGTGTGAGCTGATCATATGACTGTTGTTGAGTCTTGGTCTTGTGAATAAGCCTGTCGTAGACGCTCACTGTGGGCAGGTTAGCTGGTTGCTCTTTTCTGACCAGTATGAGTGGTTCTGATTGTGTAGTGCATGACTAATATATCCATACTTCGGTATTGTGTTTGCAATACATTGCACTGCAAAACCAGCATTTCATCAAGTCATTGAGCCATTTAATATGTATTTGTTCCTGTGGCTATAATTAGCGTTTTCACACATGACTACGCATGTGTCACTCGTGACTAGTGACAAAGCCACAGACAATTATCACCCGAATCCGCAATTCCCCTCAGCTCCACAGAGTGTGTTTAGCATCTTTGAGCTCCTTGTTTTGGTTTTGTTCACTAAAAAAAGCACTAAAGCTCACTGTATGCTGTCGTCCAGCACCGAACAACAGACTGAAAAAGCTGGTCACTGGTGTGGACATAGTGGAGCATTTAAGAGCTAAACAGTCAGATATTTCCCTCAGCCTTTAGCAACCAAAAACAGAGCTAAACGTAGAGTAAATATTGGTATTATATTTACCAGGTGGACAAAAACACAACTCCAAATGAATGTTAATATTGCTCTGTATGTGTTATAGTAACACACAGTTGAAAAAGTTACTATATTAACTTAATAGTTTATAGGTCAGTGTGGTGTTTACAGCTTCTTGTGCCCCAAGTGGCCAAAAAAATCAATCCATCAGTCAATCAGGGTCAAGGAATTTTAAGTAGAAATGATTCTCAGTATCTTAAACAAGAGGGAATAAATCAGTGCACAAATATCAAGAAAATCACACTTAATGTTAGAAAAGTCTCAAGAAAGCAAGTCTGACTTGTTTTTTCTGTTTAAAAAAAAAAGAGAAAAAAAAGAGAAACTGGCATTTTACACTTGTTAGAAAAGATGAATAAAACGAGTCATTATAGCAACAATATTTTTGCGGTGTACATGACCGTGAGCTAACATAGGTCTCTAACATAAACAGCGAGGCCTGATCAAGCAACTGCAGCTCTTTTAATCAGTGCCAACAATTTTCAGCCCTTGTGAACAATTAAGTTGTATTCTTTCCTAACAGTGGGTGAAACTAGTCTTTTTATGGGAGGATGGTTGAGAAGAGGTAAGCGTTGAATGACTGCAATTAACTTGGTCATGTTGCACTTGTCTGGGGGAATGTGTGATATTGAAACAAAATCCCATCAGAGACAAGGGAGTATAAATCATACTGGTCTCTGAAAGAATCCAAAACCTTTATTGGATGACAAACTTGTTAACTATGTATTCACTCTGTTAGATCTGAATATATATGTTTGTTCACAGTGTGGGACCTGTTCTTTCAAACAGAACTGATGCTATACTCTGTGAGGCTCATATCTGTGTGTTTCAGATTCTCTGTGCAGTTGTTTGTCCAGAGCTGATGATCCAGCAGTGGACCAGCTATAGCACTGGTCTGCTCCTCTCCAGGGGATAAGCACTGGCCGTGGATTGGATGAAAATTATTATTTGAGGCTTTTGGTTTTTATGCTGAGTGTGTGTGCAACATCTGAAGCTCCGATTTTAATTAGACTGCTGTTTGTGGGCTGCATAGATTACACTCAGCCAGCTTTGGTCCCTCCTCCTCTTCTTCATCATTATTTCTGTGATCGGTGAGGGAGTCTTTCTGGGTTCATGGGGTTCTAATATTGTTTTGCTTGTCCTGAGACTAGTCTTTCAATAAGGCTAAGCCATTCATTATAAGTGCTTCTTTTATTGGCCATTCTGCAGTGGTGGAAAGCAGCTGAGTACATTTACTCAAGTGCTGTGCTCAACAACAGTTTTGAGGTACTTTATATTTGAGTATTTCCATTTGATATTAGTTTATACTTACAATCAACTAAATTTCAGAGGGAAGTATTGCATTTTTTTAATCCACTACATTTATTTGACACCTTTAGTAACTTTTCAGATGATTTGACACAATGGATAATATAACAAGCTTTTAGAATACAGCACTTTGTTAAAGATGAAACCAGTGGTTTCAAAGCTTTGTCTTTTACATCTTACAAAAAACTGTTGTCAGTCACATTTCAGATATTAGTTAGTAATTGTATCCCTCCATAACTTCTCACGTGGTTGCTTTTCAAGAAAAAAGTTAAAATGATCCAATATTATAATCAAAGACAGGTTTGTATATATCAGAACTTTTTTTCTTCTTTCCTCTCCCATTAAATCATCTCACGACTCCTCAGATGTATCTGGTGACCCTGTTGGAAGGGCCCGACCCCCAAGTTGGAAACCACTGGACTAAACTAGCTAACTGTATATAAAGTAATTCAAATTAGCTCAACCTCCAGCAGCTACAACAGTAACATACTGCTTACACACTAATGCTTCAGTATTAATAATGCAATAATTATACTACATTTTGCTGCTAATATGTATGCGCTTGCTATGATAAAAGGACTTTTACTATTTACATTGCTGCATTGGTACTTTTACTTAAGTAAAGGATCTGAATAATTCTTCCATTACTGCCATTCAGTAATAAGTCCTTAAAAATACAAGATGCTGTTCAGACTGTTTGGTTAGCTCCTGCTTGAATACAGTGCATGCTTGTATTCTACAAATAACTAAATCTGACTGCAAGGGGCTGATAGAGACTGAATACTTTTAACATTTTTTTTTTAATTTAAGCATCACATGCAGACCTTGAGTCATGCCACCCCTTGATGCATTTCCCCCTGTAGCAATCCTATGACATTTTTCACTTACATTTGAAGCTGCAGTAACTCTGAAAACAAATGGCTGATTTATTTCATAATTAAAATGTTTTATGTGCGGTTCCAGGCTGTGTGACCTCATGAGGAAGACATGAGGTTTACTTGGGGACACGGAATATTACAAAGAATAAGTGCAGAGCATACGAAATTGGAGAGTGGGCATAGCACCGTGGCTAATATTCTGTGGGAGGAATAATTTGTCTTTAATAAAGATGCTGCTAATACCATATATTGAAAATGTCCACTCGAGTGCAATAACTGGGCTTGTAGAAGTGGAGGGCAATGCAAAAAGTTGAAGTGAACAACAAAGCAAGTATGCCTATGAATTAATCTTGCACGATTTGATTGAGTTTTTAGGTTTGGCACTAGTCTGCTCCATGGACAGGGGGTATGAGATGTGGCGTGGGTGAGGAGGAACTGTGGGTAACTCTGGCCTGCAGGTGCTGCAGTGTGTTGGTGTAAATGTTTGTCAGTGATTAGAGTGAGTTCAAAAGCAGGATTTTTTTTTCAGGCAAACAAGGGGATGGGCGATACAGTTTATTCGAGGGGAACAGGCAGGAAACTTGGCGGCGACACGAGGGCGAAGCTGCCAGCGAGTAGCGGCCAGTCCATGTTGGAATGCAAGTTCGTCAACTCCAGGGAAACACCAGAAGGAGGCTTTTTAAAAGGGAATTACACAAGCGGGGATTATGCTGCTGTGCATAATGGAAACTGACCTCGCTTTGCTTCTCGCTCGCATGCCAGTGGTGGAACAATGCAGCAGGGAGAGAGAGAGAGAGAGTGGAGCACAGGCACGAGCACCTGCACAGAGCACTTTCCGCGCTGTGCAGTTCAAACACGCCTGACCTCTTTCTGTATTTATTCATTCACATTCTGTCCTGCTTCAGATTTGCTGCCTTTTTGTTACGCTCTGTTCTGCTTTTGGCTAGCATAGAGTACTATTTTTAATTAACACCAAGACTAGAAAGCACATTTCACCCGGATTAAAAGCAGCAAGGTAGAGTTGTTCTGCCTTTTCATTGTGGATCCATACCTCGCCCTGAGGGAGTTGTTTACCTATTTCTCCTGCGCGCAATGAATGCATACGTTTCGCAGCGGTGTCCCCTTTAGGTTATTGAACCTTCTGGTCCACCAACTTAGCCTCTTTCAACCACTCACTCACACACACAGACGCATAAAGGCTGAAGGGAATTCATGCTAAAAGTAGAAGTGTAATAGGTATGTGAGTGTGTTCATGCAGGCAACATTGCATGTGTTTAAGTGCTTATATGACCATGTGAGAGCAGCTGTACATGTGATGTTTGAGCATGTGAAAGTATTGACCTAACAAGAGGATAATGGTGCGTGGGGGTGTATGTGTTTTGGGTGAACCACGCTCCACACTTTTAATAACTTACCGTTTGTTTGTGACTGAGATTTTCCAGTCATGATGCTGTCGTCATGTTAACAAGAATGGAGCAAGCCAATAATCTATTGCGCTTATTATGACCCAGACTTGTCATTCTCCTCTGAAGATGGTAAATGGACTGCACATATATAGCGCCTTTTTTCTAGTCTTCGATCAATCAAAGCGCTTTTACACTACAAGCCACATTTCACCCATTCACAAAAGCATTCATATACTGATAGCAGGGGCTACTAATGCAAGGGGCCAACCTGCTCATCAGGAGGATCTAATCATTCTCACACACTGTAGGGTTCAGTATTTTGCCCAAGGCACGTGGACTGAGGAGTCCGGAATCGAACCACTGATCTTCCGATTAGTGGATGATCTCCTCTATCTCCTGAGCCACAGCCGCCCTTCGATTCTCTTGAATACTGTACTGAAATGTCAGTTGTGTTTTGTTAAAGACATCGCTGGTCTGTGGGTCAGTGAGCAGGCTGTGACAGAAGGTAGCACCAGGCACTCTGCCAAAACATCTTGCTCACATCATAATATTTTTATTAGGCCGTGTAATGCCATGTGGTGGCATAGTATTTTTTCCTATTTTAAGATTCCGCAGTTGTAGACCACTAAATTGTACAAAATGTATTCCTTCACATGGCTCTATCCCAGTAATAATTGGTTGTTCTGCACAGGCCACCACAAGTAGTGTTGAAGACTGGCCCGCGACGTGTACTGTCCTGCCAGTCCTCCCCTCTCTGGGACAACAGACGGCACCCGATACTGAGCTCCATTATATAACGGCGCCATAATAGCTAGAATATTACCAGATTATGGAATAATAATTGCACAAATGTAAAGGATGGCTGGCATGCTCTGGCTTTAATACGTCAATAAATTAAGGCTATCTGAGGGGATTCTTGCATATTAAGCGAGACATAAAGAGGTTAGACTTAAAGGGATAGTTCGACATAAGGGGAAATATGCTTTATTGTTTTTCTTATTGTGAGTTTAATAAAAAAACATTGATACTACACATGTCTGTATGGTAAATATTAAGCTACAACCTGCAGCCAGTTAGCCTAGCTTAGCACAAGAACTGGAAACGAGAACAAAATCCACCTACTAGCATCTTGAAAGCTCACTAATGAACTTACTGTAACTCGTTTTTTAAAATCTTACAAAAAAGTGTCAGAGCTGGGCTAGCCATGTCCCTGTTTTCAGTATTTTTTGCCAAGCCAAGCTAACTAGCTGCTGGCTGTAGCTTCATATTTACCTTAAAGACATGAGTGTGGTACGGAAGAGCATTAGGGCCACGGAGTAATATATTAATTCAAAATTTTCGAGAAAAAAAGTCGAAATTTTCGAGAAATAAAGTCAAAAGTTTTGAGAAAAAAAGTCGAAATTTTCGAGAAAAAAGTCAGAAATGTAGGCTACCAGGAAGAACCAGGTCATTCAGAGCTGGAGCTGACAGACTTCGTGTCCTGGCATAGTGCTGCTGAAATGGAGGATTTAATTAAATGTTACTTCGAGATTGGATTATCTAACAAAGAGATCCTTGCAGTCTTAGCACAGAATCACAGTATTGTGATTTCTATTCGGACCTTGAAGAGGCGGTGTCGTGAACTTGGACTGTGTAGGAGGCGAAATCAGTCGGACATAGACAATGTAATAGCCTTCGTGCAGGAGGAACTGCATGGGAATGGACAGATGCAGGTGTATCGTTGGCTACACCTACGAGCTATCCAGAGGGGGTTTGTGGTGTCTCAAAGGACTATAAGGCTGATACTCAGGGCACTTGATCCTCGTGGGGTGGAATTTTCTCGAAAATTTAGACTTTTTTCTCAAATTTTGACTTTTTTTCTCAGAGATTTAGAATTAATATATTACTCCGTGGCCCTAATGCTCTTCCGTAGGTGTGGTGACAGTCTTTTCATTTAAAGGTGCAGTATTTAGAATTTAGTAGCATCTAGTGAAACAGACTCGGCAGAAATGGAATATAATAAGTATGTTTAACTAGTGTGTAATGCCATGAAACTAAGAACTGTTGTTTTCGTTATCTTAGGATGAGCCCTTTCTAATCTGCATTAGGAGCAGGTGCTCTTCCTGATTTTTTTTTTTTTAACATTTATTTTGCCAACTCTGTAGCAATGCAGCAACACCAACATTAAAGAAACTAGGAGCGCACCCTCGCTTGTGCCACATGGAGTGACCATCATAGCCTTAATGTGGACTGTGGCAGCACTGTTTCTCTTAAAATCCTCCAACACTTCTTGTGAAGACTCTGTGTGGACTTGTAATTACTTCTGGGGTTGAAGAGATGAGGGGATGGGGGTTGGACACACATGAACAAAAGTGTTGCCAGTAATTTCTTGCATAAGCGGCACAGTCAGGTGTCCAAACAGAGAATCCAGGGTTTATTTATAGATTTGTAGCTTAGCTTCTGAAGAGGACTTGTTTTTTTTTTTGCCTCCTTCTGTGCCAGTCCAGACGTTCCTCTTACACACTCTCCCTCCCTCATTCCCTCCAAAAAGGACAGCAGTCACATGCAAACACAAGAACATGAACTTTTTTTTCTCCCCCCAAGACTTTTATAACCACCAAACCTTTCTCCAGCAGAGTAGATTTGTTCTGAAAGTAGTTTGCTTGGTGCCGTTCATATTCACTTGAAGATTTTAAATTTCTGAAGTATGAACAAACTAAATTATTGTTTCAAAAAATGGCTTACATTTTGTTTCAAGATGCCAAATATGTACCAATTATACCTCCTAGTTACTTTCTATTTTCATTATAGATTATTCTATTCATTATTTTGAAATAAGTTATTATCAATGATGTATGAAGTGTTAAAACGGACAAATACACAGGTTATTACCACCTCATAGTGATGACAATCACTATGAGGTGGTAGTGATGTGGTGGACAGTGATGTAACAAAAAGTTATGTATTCAAGCAGACTCGCTAAATTCATGACGCTCCAATCGGCAAATAGTCGGCCATTTGTGCTCAATACATTTTAAAGATAAAAATGTGCAATTCATTTCCTGTCACTTAATTATTTTATAGAATAGAATGAGTTTCCTTCTCCAATTTTGTTTCTCTAAAAATTACACTTCCCTGCTTCCATGAAGTTACATATATACATCACTCCAGCAGTTTATCTGTTGTCCTCCTGTGTGTACATATTGTCTGTCCTTGTGTGGGAAATGGCTGTGGAAGCATGTTCATGTCCGGTTTGACCTCCACAGTGAGGAGACACGCAGACGAACCCTGCAGACGCTGTCTGATTGAATGTTAACAGGGACGGGGTGGTGACCTCTGCCTGCCTGTCATCTCTGCCTGCACAGTGCTGGCGTCCTTTAAACACCTTTTGTGATCACCTATTTTTAACAAGCTCCCAGTCAGAGCTGATAGTGAGGGGGCTAAACAAGTAACTAAAGAAGACAGATGTCTTTGCCATTTAATTATTGATCAATGACAGACCTGCAGGTTTGGTGGCTGCACATGGAAGCAGGGTGTGAATGTTCTCCGACAGCAAGAAATGTAAACACTTTTCCAGTTTTTTAATTTTTTCTCAGGACAGGTGCCCTTCTGCAGCCAGAATAATGTATGTGTTTGGGGTTGTTTTGTCCATGAAGTATCAGTAGGAGTTTAGCCTTCTGTATTGGCATCAGTTTGCGTTCAGTCACCTCTGAGGCCACAGCTGACAAATCCTGTAATTGATTGCGTCTTTGCTTGAGGCAGTCGGCTTTCCAACACGTTTCATTCAGCACATAAACCTGTCAGAAATGAAATGAGCTAAAGCCGCCTGATATAGTCAATGTTGCTGTAAGATTCCAATGTCAGCCAGGTGTTCTCCGTTCTTATTTTATATTAAGGTCATCTATATCAAAATTACACACATATTGAAGTTTTTATTATTTTGTCCTTTAATCCTATCAGTTGCATCTACTGTTATAAAGACAGTCAGAACACAGTGTTGCCAGTGAGATACCAGAAGTCTTGCAAATCAAGGTCGGACTCATTACAGCCAGAAATAGTACTCTAGTTGTGTGTGTGTGTGTCTCATTTCTCTTTGTTCAGTTGCAAATGTGTTAAATGATACATGGGCTTAACGGAGATATAAAAAGGTTCTACATTTCCATATGTGTGATGTAATTGAATGAAATCCAGGAGGCATGCAGATGATGAAGACTACATCCTGAGGATATTTGGTTTGCCTGTGCAGTGTTCCAAATGCTGCGCTGATTCAGTCATGTGTGCACACCATCAAATATCATAAAAACAGACAACAGTGAGGGTTGGGACAGATGCAGTGAGAAGTCTCAGGTGAGCACTGTTCCACTTCACAAGTCCATATGTGACAAGGGCCCAAATCTTCCTTTTATTTTCTGTTGTATACTGCATTGTTATCCTATAGATTAGTACAGCAGTCCTATCTATTTGTTTTATTGATTTCTTTTTATCCACAATAACCAAAAAAGAATGGTTCTAGAGATGTTAAGGTCAGGTATGGATTGTCATGTAAGGACCTGCATTGTCACCAGAAGACTGTACTCATCACCTGAACCACCAGACGATCAAAGTTGTGGTTTGGAGTGAAATGTCTCAGCAACTTCTGAATGGTTCGCCATAAAATATAGTACAGACATTTATGACCCCCACAGGATGAATCTCAATCAATTTTAATTACATACATTAGTCAACATGTTTGCTAACTATTCTCGATTTGTTGCTATGATTAACATTTCACTCAAAACAAAAAATGGAGCTGCTACATGGATCAAAACTTCAGCTTGATAGTTTATTCAGCCTGCTGTATGAGGCTAATTGTAGCTTTATAGATAGCTGTAGTTTGGGTAAGCAATATGCTAATAATATTGCAGGCTGTTTATGAGGCAAGACAAGATGTGAGACTGAAGCCCGGGTCCAACAGGAACAGGTCAAACAAAGGCCACTCCCTACAGATGCTGGGTCCCGTCAGGGAGACGGCCAGCTTCTGTCTCCAGCCAGGTGCTCTGCGGAGTGTCTGTGCTCCCAGAGATCTGAGCCGTATGGTGGTACCACAATCACACTGTGTTCCAGCTGGAGCTCTGGATGATGAATGATGAGTACTCAGCATGGGAGGTTTTTCTGCCTGCTTGCTTTAATCCTGTATGACTTCAGACTCTTAATATAGCCCAAGCTTTAACATTTGTTTTTGAAATGTGATGGTTGACTGTTGTTTTTGTCCGCCCCCCCCGCCCCCCCCCCCCCCCCCCCCCCCCCCCCAAAAAAAAAAAAATTTCAGTCCTTTTTGAAAATTAAAAGCCCTTGATGTTTTCTTCCAGCTTTTTTTTTTTTTTTTTGGACAGTGATCACAGGCTTCTAATTTAATTTGCATTTAACCCCTTCTGGCAGTGATAGCTTGTTTTTTTTTTCATTTAGGTAAACAAGATAATTTCACTGTATTAGATAATCCAGTGGAAAAAGATATAAGAACAAGAGGAAGGAAAAATGCTTCCATACGTGCCATGAGTTCAGTATAAGCCTGCTGAGCCAAGAGGGCATCTCAGGCCTGCTCCTCTGAAACCGACACCCATCAGGAAATTGTACAATCCTCTCGGAGCAGGGCAGGGAAACGTACCTTGATTTGTATGCTGCTGATGTGTGGTGACTGTCACATTTTCTCTCTCCTCAGCAATACACGAGTTCCCTCAAGATTTTTTCACCAACAATGAACGGAAGAGTGGGGCCGTTCTGCTGCACATTGCGGCGGTAAGAGGAGTGTCCCTCTCTCTCTCTCTCTTTGTTTTTTTTTGTTTTTTTTAATAGTCTGCACCTGCATCTCCTTTCACCTCGGTCCCCAGTCAGCATTCAACTTAGCTGGTTGTAGATGGATTTGGAAGCTTTTCACATAACCTAACTTTTCCAGTTCACAAAGCCTGGATGGTTAGGTAAGGTTGCAGTAGCAGTTTTGCTGACCTAGACTTTTAAAAATGCCACAAAGGATGTTTTTATCACTCAAATGATGACGCAGTGATGGTACAGACATTACCATTAAAATGAGGAAGCATACAGTTTTGCACAATAACTCAGAAACAGACCATCATGTATTTACTCCAGACAGTATAAAGATGGGGGGAAAAAGAAGAGGTACATTTCAGTGGTACTAAAAGAAATCTTGCAGCTGCATTTGGGATTGAGACCATGAGAGCAGACACAGTAGTGTCAAAACTAAATTATTTAAGGCACATCCACATTTAACTTTTAATATAGTAAACAAACAAACAAACAAAAAAGATAAGCTTGCTGGTTTAGAAACACAAGCTAGAACTACATTTAAACCAACTGCACTGCATTAAACGTGTAATTGTATATACTATGTAGTCTTAAATATTTCTGAATGTATTGAATGCACATTGTCACAACTTGCATACCACCAATTTAATGTTATGGTTCCAAGTGTTGTAAAGCAATGTCTTTCTATGCAGAACTTCTACTCCCTTTGAGTGTCTGTAAAAAGCTTCATAAATACGGTAGTGCTTCTCTGAGGTTGGGGTATTTTTAGTTCAAATGTTGGCATGATTCATAAGAATAACACAAGAAAAATAAAAGCACGGGTCAGGAGTTCAGGAGCGGCACATGTCTTTTTCTTTCTTTCTTTTTCTTTTTGTTGATGTGAGCTGCTTCTCCTCGTTAGAAACCATTACTGCCTACATTCAGCCACGCTAAGCTCCACTGACTTGACGTAAAATCATCAATGGATTTCAATGGGGAACCCAGTCAATCATATTGTTCATTTTAGTGCCCCAGTGAATGAACTCTTCATGCCGGATTTAACTGGCTTTAAAAAGTTTCTCTTTATCAAATACACCCAAGGCTGCAGCTAGGATTATAGAAACACTGAACTCATGAATCCACCTCAAACACACTCCCCACTGTGCTTAGAAGATTTTGACCAGAAACCAAAAAGATTAAAGGTATAGTTCAACACACAACCCCCTATAAATGTCCAATTGCTATTGTTTTACTCTGTGGTTTTGTACAAATTAAACAAACAGATATATTTTAAATTTATGAACTTCAGAGGAGGTATTTGGTGGATTTTGCTCGAGCAAGACTGGCCAACTTGTCTCCAGTCTTCACAGTTTGATGTCTGTAGCTTCAAATTTACCACAGATACATCAGAGTGGTCTCAATCTTCTCATCTACCTCTCCACCAAAAAGCGAATAAGCACATTTCCCAAAATGTCAAATTACTCCTTCAAATGCAAATGAAATGTTATTTCCCAGCATGACAGTCTAAATGTTTTATCAAAGTAGCCTCTACACTGTCAGGAACTAAATTCTGGGGGAGAAATGCTGAGGCTTTTAATAATGTATTGTTTTGATGGCTTAAAAGTGGTCCCATGTAAGATTCATTGAGTCAAACTATATTAGGAGCAGCTGATAAAGATGCTTTTTTAATTGTAGAAATTGCTTAAACCCTCAAAGCCACGAAGGAGAAAGGAAAATAAGGACGTGACTTCACGGTCATCATGGTAGCAATGGTCCTGAGCACACCGTGTCATTTGACCTTTTTTGTTTTTACACACTGAGAGCCTGTTTGAGCCAAGGTGTGGGCGTAAGAACTGTTACCTCGCCTTCACTGCGTGGTCGAGCACTGATGTGCAGAAGCAGAGAGTAACCTGTGAATGCATTCTTCTATCTCCTGCTAAACTGACAGCACCAGAGATGCTGAAATAAACCAAACAATATTAAGCAGTTGCATCATGATCCCTGTTGGGGTTTGTTTGATTTTAAAAGTTAGGAAGATGTATCAAACACATGTTCATGATCAGGATATTAGAGTTTTATTTCAGATATGACCAAAATTGAGATCTGATCCGCAATCCAATATACTACTCTAGTTAACTGTCCCCAGCTCTATTGTATATGACTTAAATTGTCCTGGATTCAATACAAAGAGGAGGATAAATGTGTTTGGATCAGTTCATACTGCAGTCCTGCACTGCCCCCTGTGGATAGCATAGAGCAGAGCACAACTACAAGAGCTGCCGGGCCATGATGTCACACCTGATCTATAATTTATAGATCTCGCCTTAGCTACTGAAATAGGCTGCCTCCCCCTCCTCTCTCACAGCGGTGGGAGTATGCAGATCCCGTAGATTTTTCACATTGTAAGGAAAACAGCTCGTCACTGAATTGACATTTGAATTTAATGCAGGCCCTGTTTTAATTGGGTGCTGTGCTGTGAGATTCTCCTTCACCCGTCCTCTAGCGGCAGAATATCTTTACTCTGCCAAGGCTCTATTAACTCATCTAATTTCTGCTGATAAGATGTGTCCATGCCGGCATGCACTGCCACACACACACACACACACACACACACACACACACACACACACACACACACACACACACACACACTTGTATTCTCATTTTTTGTCCTTGTCTCACACACAAACAAACACACAATCTTCAAACTTTACTGTTTTTGTCCATAGGCACTCTACATGTTTCTGGCCCTCGCCATAACATGTGACGAGTATTTTGTGACATCGCTGGAGAAGATCTGTGAGGTACCGAAATTAATTGTAGCTTTTTATCGTTCAGAATGAGATACAATGATGATTAAACCACCCACCTTTACTTTATTTATGCAGAAACTCGATCTGAGTGAAGACGTTGCAGGAGCCACCTTCATGGCAGCTGGCAGCTCTGCACCGGAGCTGTTTGCATCTGTCATTGGTAGAAAAACACACACACACACACACACACACACACACACACACACACACACACACACACACACACACACACACACACACACACACACACACACACACACACACACACACACGTACGTTCACACACGTTCATACACACACATTCATACACAAAGCTATTCCCAGATGGTTGGTGTCACGGCTGATTCTGATTGGCTACCTTCCTGTGTGCAGGTGTCTTCATCACCCACGGAGATGTGGGGGTGGGGACGATCGTGGGCTCAGCGGTCTTCAACATCCTGTGCATCATTGGAGTCTGCGGGATCTTTGCTGGACAGGTATGTGTGTGTGTGACAGGCAGTGACTTACTGCTGCAGCTGCATCTTCTGTTTATTTATAGACTGCAGTAAAGCACATGTGTGGCAGAAGTGTTTTTGCTGAAGGGAAACAAAGTCCCAGAACTGGTTTATGTGGAAATGGAGAAGTAAACTCTTGAAGGCATACACAGATCAGAAGTGTTTCTTCTCTTAACTTCTCACCTTTAATTTACATAATAAGTACTTTTCAATTCTACATGACCAAATACTTCAAAAAATATCTTGAATATGGCTGCACTTCTCCCTTTTGTATTCTTAGGTAGTGATGCTGACCTGGTGGGCGGTTTTCAGAGACTCCTTCTACTACATCTTGTCTGTTCTGGCTCTAATCGCAGTAAGTTGGACACGACATCTGCTCATTAAATGCATTTACTTTTTTATTTTCAATAAAAGTATGTATCATTTTAACCCTCATAAATATTTCTTTATTTTCCAGTTCATCTATGATGAGAAGATAGATTGGTGAGTTTTTCATTGTTGTTTTATAATATTTTTTTAAAGTCCAATTTACTACAGTGTGACGTTTGAAAAAAAGGTGTCTTTTTTTGGTCATGTTTTTGAATCTCTCTTACTCTGGTCATTATCCCAAATAATGGTTGTATTAGCCAGATATAAAATAAGGAGACATTAATATCAGCTATCCTGGATACGTTTTTTTTTTCTCAAAATGTGCATAAATGTTTTTAACAGTCACCTGTATCTTCTTTCTTTGTAGGTGGGAGAGTTTAATCCTGGTTCTGATGTATGCGGGTTACATCCTCGTCATGAAGTGAGTTCTGCACTTTCTTAAAACACTTTATTCGCTCCTTTTTGTTTTAACCAAGCGAGTAGGCGGACAGATTTCCGCCGCAACAACCTGAGCGTGCACATGGGGAGAGACACTTTCTCTCCTACACACTAATACCTTTGAGCAGTTGAGTATATCCAACTGTGCGCTCAGCAGTTTCACAAGAGATGAGCGGGCTTCCAGCTGGAGCAGAGTGTCTCTTTCTCGTCCCCTGCCCAGATGTTGGCAGCAGACTGTGCTCAGGTGCCCTCTGGTGAAAACTCTGTACCTCGAATGAATTAAGCTACAGCAAAAGCAACTTTCATGGTGCATTTTATGTAGTTAGGACACAGTTTTATAGCTCATCATAACGGCATGTTGGCTTGTCTGACAATTATAGCAGGTATCAAGATTAGACAGTGTGTTTGTGTAGAAATCTAAGTAAATACTGAACTTAGCATCTTCAAGTTTTCTATGTTTAGTGGCTTTTTAAAAACAGTTAATTACCTCTAAATCCTTATTTCAGATGCAACACATCTGCTGTTCCATGAAACCTGCCTGAATCTATAGCCTATGAGCATTGTAGCTATTTAAGAAAAAGCATCAGAATAGGGATGTTTTAGTTGTCAGATGGCCAGCTACTCTTGTCTCTTTACAGTATCTGTCAACTTTTAGCTTGTATGAACGAACTGTCAGCATAAGATACAGATTCAATTTATTACGCCAAAACTGTGTCTTTATAGTCCAAACTGCATAATGCCATCACAGCGCCTGTGCTGCTGTCTCTGTCCAGTTGATAATCTGTGTTACACTCAGCAGCAGCCTGCTCTCTCCCTGCCATAAGAGTTTAATCTTTCTCCCTCTGCAGTGGCTAAGAGCACAGGCTTAACCGGATCACTCCTCTCCTTTCTCATTTGGAGGAAAGAAGTGCTTACAGTAGGATATGCTGTCATATGTCTCCCCTCTCCCAAAATATCCAGCTGACCATTTTGGGCTATTCAATCAAAATGGAGTAGAGAGCAATCAGTGCCCTGATGGTGACCTTCCAGGGTTGGAGAGTGATATGTTTTTCTAAAATAGCATGTGTACTGCAATTTAAAAAAAATAACAACTTAATGAAAAATATAACAGTGCAAAATGTTAAAATTAGAATAGTCCTCTAGTATTGTATCTCAGATCAGGAGCAGTTGTGTTTGGATGTGATAAGTCAGATAAACTTTATATAAACTTTACTATGGAGCCCCAAAACTGACTAAATGTGCTGTACAAAATATAATTAATATGATTGTTTTCATAAAGGACCACAGTAGAAATTAATTGTAGACTTTATTATTTCATCCTTGCCCATGACATGTATGATGCATGTAATTTAATGTCTCTTTTTCTCATAGACTTCTAAGTAGGATTAGCGGGAGCGTGTCTATGTTCCCACTACCCTATGTTCCCACTGTTTAATAATAGAATAAAGAATTTCACCTGTCTTTCAAGCATTTTCATAGATGAAAAACAACACGTCATGTGCATTAGGGAAAGGCCATACCTGTGCTGTAGGAATGTAAGCCTGAGGAAACAAAGGGCCTAATTTTGATGGGAGGAAAATTTCTTAGAAATGGGGGAACATAAGAAGATATCAACAATTTTGATAAGAAGAAAAGGGCTGAGCCCGGATTGGGCTAGCTAACTTTCTTATTGTTTTTGGCTGCTGAAATACTTCATTTTAGCTACTGTGTAGGGGTTTGATTTATTTTATTTTATTTTTACAGTGATGCTACAGCAGGTACACAGTACTGTATATGGATGATTAACGTTATGTGCACTGTTTAGTTGTTATGACAGTTAGCTTCAGCAAGCTAGCTATCGTGCTAAAAAAGCTGGTGTTCAATGTGTTTTCAGTTAAGCTACAGATTCTTTAATCACACTTTGGATGTTGAAGTAAAAGTTTAAAGCTTTAAATTTGACTTACACTGCATTTATTTATTTAGCTGAAAGTATTTGTCGCAATCTATTGTAATATTTTGATTCATCTTATCTTTTGTCAATTTAGGCACAATACTTTACAATCTATACAAAACAAACAAAACAATTTCTATTCTTAAACACTCAATGTCACACAAAGTAACAAAATCCTGAATTGAAATGCTTGTACTGCATTCTGATTAAAGACATTTTAAGTTTTAAGGTTAGATCAGACTTGACTGATAATGTTGGCCTCTGAAAATGTAGAGGCTCTCACAGGGATAGAGCATCTCTTCAGATTTTGCCAGTATTACCTCTGCACACATCATGTTCAAAGGCAGCACCAGTGTGTTCAGCATTTGTGAAGCATTTTAAAGTAATGGTCCTCATATGGACTTGTGGCTGATGAAACCATTGGCTCTTGGAAACATTCCTTTTGAGTTTCTCCTTCTTCTCTATTCTAATGCCAAGAAGCACATTTCAGAATTTTTTTTGTGTGTGGTGTAATGCTGGTGCTGTTCTTTAGAAAGTAGGGCATCTTACTGTAACTCACAGTATAGAAGTTTGCAGCGTAAACAGGTTATTTTAGCTAATTAATACTTTATTTCAAACAAGTTGGAGCCTTTCATCTAGCCGGTAAACCCTATTTGCAAATATGAATCTTGACACTTAATTTTTTTGGGGGCTGAACTATTTCAGTATCTCTAATTTAGGTATAATGTTACACCTTTTTACTAGATTCAACTCCAGCATGCAGAATTTTTTCATGGGGAAGTCCAAGAAGAACGTGGCCAATGGTAACGCTGTGGCCAGCAGTGAGATGGAGGACGGTAATACTAGTTATGACTATGTTTTGGATGACGACCCGTCATTGCCTTTACTCATACCAGGTAAGGTTAATCAGACAGGCTGGATCCCATAGACTAGTAGACATAGTTGAAATAAGAATGGGGAAATGTGACTTTGGCAGACTGTGGTTGATACCTCTGAGTTAGAGACTCTGTGGCTTTAACTTTTCCTCTTTTCTGCTGAACTAACTTGAATTCCTTTAGCCAACATTCACTCTGCTGAGAAAAGCTTCAATACGGTATGATTCTACAGAAGCACACTTTTCTAAATTTGCCAAAGATCAAGAAAACATCAGTCCTATGACCTCAATGAACTGCATTACCTGTAGAGACAGTTTGTAAAATTGTTTTTTTGTCTTTTTCTTTTGGTAATTTATAAAGTTATACATGTCCTTCCATTAATTTTCCTCTCAGCTTGTGTAGTCCTTTGGAGGATAAGCAACTGAGGCTTATCTGAGCATACAGGAGGCACAAAATGAAATGTTTTAAAGCGGGAGGTGCATAATGAAGATATTAATCTTTTCTGTAGTGCAGTTTAATGTCATGGGAATGCGTTTTCTTGAGTCTCACTTTTAGAAAAAAACTTTTCTAAATCACATCTTTTAATGCAATCTTGGCGTGAAAGCTTCCTTTTAACCACAGTTCTCCACTTCTTCTTTTCCTGCCTTTTGACCTTTTTAGAAGCTTCTGATTAGTGACCTTTAACCCCACTTTGACTGCATAAGTGTTAACATGCCTGTCTGTTTAGCCTTACTAAACTTATTCTTGCTTATTGTCAACAGTGTTGTGCTGCTGTGTGCCAATTCTTTCTGCTTGCATACTACTTTTCTTCTGCTGGTCTCTGGGGCGTAGACCCACTCACTCCTGAAGTGGTAATGAATTTCACAAGAGGAAATGTTTATGCCGGCTCTGTTTACATAGTTAATTTATGTGCATTCTTGCATGCATAATAAGTCAAATTAAGGCTGAGTTAAACTAATAAGTGTACTGTGGAACTTTTTTTAAATTCCCCATACACCACATCTTATAGCCAACTGAGGGGCAAAGAGCAAATGAGAAATTATAGGATGCCAATAAAACATTTCTTACAGTCAGAGCATCATAAAAAAATCTGAAAAGGCACCATTATGTGTTTTAAAGTGTCCGCCACCTGCATTACAGTCTGAGATTCAGCTCTAAAATGCCAGAGGTTACATCGCCCATGTCACAGAATCTGAAATCAATCTTGGTCACCCTATAAATATTCACCACTGGTAGGCAAACTTCAAAGCTACATGAGGCAATTTGGAAAAGCTATTTGAAGTGCAGTGCTCCGAAATCATGTGATGTGTCGATAACTGCACACAAACACACTCATTTCGACCAACTCAGCCGTGGTGTGAAGTTTTTTTTTAAATTTTTTTTTTTTATACCAAGTGGATTTAAGGGGGCAAAAGATTTAACATTGGTGAGTCCAGACAGTGAATGCTTCAGTTTTAAACCCCTTTTTATCCATGCCTTGTTTACCAGCATGTGGCTCAGAGGCGATGGAGGATAGATTTAAGTGGAAGAAAGAAGACCGTTATTTGCAGTTGCTTATTAAACTAGATGATTGATTGAAGTGATCCCATCATAACTGAATTTGCTCAAGCCCAATAAAAGTGTCATAGCCACTCTAGGTTATTCTGCACATATGTGAGTGCCGCATTAGTATTTACATGCGTACCCCTGCTACATCTTGCAAATATATGCAGGTTTATGAAGTCTGAACACGTCGTCACTAGTGAATCTTTTTCCACATAGTTGTCACCCAGGGACAACAGTGTATCTACAAATTTGATTTTGAATCTTTTCCGATGAACTGAAGGAGTAAGTGAAATTTCCCTACTTCTTAACATAATTAGACCAGTTAGATTACCTGACAAATACATTGTAACAATGCTAAGGAAAACAGGGCAGTTTTTCCTTTTTAAAAATCTATTTTTTCTGGACAGTGACGACATGTTAAATGTCCTCATTCGACCCATTGGCAATAACATTTGAGTAGACACACAACACACTATTTTGTAAGACATTATAATTAAAACAGGACAGATATTGATACGGTGTGATGTTCCCCTTGACTACAATATTTCCTGGAAAGATGTGTTTGTGGATGTCTTCAATCAAATAATACTACCAAACCTTCATCTCTGAGAAAACAAGCAATATAAAAGGCACAAACATCAATTTCCAGGCCACAGATTGTAAAAAATAAGATAAGAGGAGAGTGTGATATTCAGAGCTTTGCCTCACTAAGTTGTCAGGACAGATGGTTCGCTCTGTTAAAGAGACGTTTTTGCACTTAGGTTTGATTTGTGTCGGCATTGAAACTGTCACATCCAACCCACATTGTGAGTTAAGGTGATAGGGATGGTGCACGTTGACATAAAAACTTCCCTGGTGCAGCTTTAACTCTGACATGGTGACAAAATGTTTCTGGCTCAGTGCATCCATTAATAATCCTAAGTAACTTGGCTCTGCAGCACGTAAAGATAAGAAAATGACACCAGAAATATTTATAGGACACTACATAGGTCTTCACAGCCTTTAAAGATGATCTCTGTTCAGTTTTAATGCTTGGAATAATTTGGATTTAAGGAAGTTCCAGTCAAGTGTAATTGGTTAATAATGAACTCTATTTGTAAAGGACTATGATAACACATGGCAGAACACTTCAGTGTCAGCAAAGGTGTCAAGTATATGCACTTAAAATGATAATTGAAACTGTAAAAACATTCTACAGGAATGAAAATGCATGTGCAGTGGTCTTGTAGGCGTATATGTTGAATGCACATAGTCTGTAAACTCATTTAAGATTATTTTTCATCTTTGTATCTTATCCCTCCACAACTTCAGTCAAGCCCAGCAAGGCTTACAGCCGTGGCTCTGTGGTGATGGTGGACGAGATCATAAACGCCAGCCCTTCAAAGTACAGGTTTCCAGAAGCTGGCCTGCGTGTCATGGTCACCAGCCACTTTGGACCCAAGACGCGCCTGCGCATGGCGAGTCGCCTCATCATTACAGAGGTACAGATGGGAGTTGTTGCTCCAGCGAGTTAATGTCGCTGCTGTTGCTGTCCTCACTTTCTTTATCTCACTCCAAATTGCACAGTAGCGCAGCAGTGAAAGTTAGCAGCGCGTCTGCTCAAGTGCTCTTTGACTTAGTGTCTTTTTTCTGAAAGCGCCAGAAGTTGGTCCAAGCTGCCAATGGAGTGGAGACACAAGTGATCGACGGGAAGGTTGAAATAGAGAACGGAAACGTGCCAGATGAAAAACCCGCCAAGGAGGCAGAGGAAAACGAAACCATCTCCCCGTTTCATGTTCCACGTATGTGATTCATGTATTTACTTGATGAATGTGTGTAATTTGGCATGCCTGGGTGGATACTTTGCTTGGGGGTGAAAAGATGTTGGAAAAAAACTCATCTTTTAGATTTCAATCATGTTTACAAATCTGTTTTATTTCTCCTGGATGTGCTTTATTTTAAGGAGTCGAGGTGTCATTCGGTTACAAGAAATTTTTAGTTGGGCAGCTGCACTTGATATTCATATCATATTTTCAGAGTTTCTTTTTGTTTTAGAAATGATTGACATCCTCACTCTTAATTAGTCAGTGGCTTCATACCATACTGACTAATGATCATCCTCCTTGACAGCTCTGAACATGGCTGCCCTTTTTTATCAGTCAGTGACTGCTGATGTGAAAAGAATCTGAATTTGGGAAATCTGATTTATTAAAGAGAAGTTCATCTGAGTGTATTAAGTGTTGCATTGTATTGGCTCAAAGGGCATAAAAAGGAGAGGAAGAGCAGGGGATAAAGTTTTGGTGTAGACAGTCACTTTTAGCATCAGTATTTTCCACATTGATCAGGTCTCAAAATGAAAATCACGGAGAGGATCAGCAGTCTTTAACAGCTATTAAGGTTGCATTTAATGGAATATAAAGTATGCTGAAGTTGCTCATGTCGCTAAACAGGAAAAAAGCTTTCAGTGTTTTGTGGTAATGACAGATGGAGGGACGTGTTTATCCATTTCACTTAAGCCAGGGAGGACAGAAATGCAGATGGTTTTGGCATAAACAGAGGTGTCTTGCAACCTGAAGTGAAAATATTATTTATTCATTTATCGCATTCCAACAAAACAATAACAGCACAGACAACAACAGCAGTGAAAAGAAAGGAGAAAAAAAATGGGTGACTCTCCGTATTTACAGTGTAGCCTATTCATACATTTTAATGACTAAATTAGCCCAAAATCCTTTTATATCATAAATTCATAGATGCAGGAGTAGACTGTATGATTCAGGGATGAAGGCAAAAAATGAACAATATCCTAAAGCAAAAATAAGATGTAAGACGTGTATATGTGCTTGGCTCAATATGTTTGCTCAAGGATGACATTAGCAATCAGGTTGCTGGAATGGTAGATTCTTCACATAATGAATAGGAACCAGGTTTTTGGGGTTAGGGGCTATCTCTTTTCAAAGTGCAAAGATTGACAGGAAAAAAAGAGGCCACTGTTATAATAATACATAAACCTAAGATGTGTTTTCCCAAAATTCACTATTCAAAAACCCAACGTGTGTTTCTGCTGCAGGCGGTATTGGCAGCAAGGTGAAGTGGCTCATCTCGTGGCCTCTGCTCCTGTTGTTGTTCTTTACCGTCCCGAATAGTGCCAAGCCTCGCTGGGAGAAATTCTTCATGGTGTCCTTCATCCTGTCCACTGTCTGGATTGCCGTCTTCTCCTACTTTATGGTCTGGATGGTGAGTCTAACAGGAAACCTGTTTACTTGAGTATACTGAAATAATTAGTCTTTCAGTCATTTTACAGGCAAAATGTGAGGATTAGCTTCTTTTCTGTTTGATATAAATGTTAATTGAGTATTGCTTGGATTTTGGACTGTTGGTCTAACACATCAAGTTATCTAAAGTTGTCATTGTGGGCTTTAGGGAATTATGAATGGTATTTTGAACCATTTTGTGACAATTTATGGACAAAGCAATCAATCTGAGAAAATACCAATTTTAAGATGTTTGTTGGAGCCATCTTTCTGCTTAATGTCTAAATCTGTCTGGTTAAGTGTGTGACTTTTTCCACTAAGTTAGGGAATATTTAAAGTTGGACATTTGATATGAAGGTTGACATTTACTTCCCGGTACAGACAGAAGACCATTTGTGAGCTCTGACAGTCTGTGTGCTTTCAGGTGACTGTAATTGGCTACACTCTGGGAATCCCTGATGTCATCATGGGCATCACTTTCCTGGCAGCAGGCACCAGTGTCCCAGACTGCATAGCCAGTCTCATCGTCGCTCGACAAGGTACAGTATACCTTTCCCTCTGAGATGTCTAATTCTTTGGTTATATTAAACTCTCATAATCCCTGCAAGATCTTAAAATAAACTAAGAATAACGACACAAATAATGTATAGATATAGTGTCTCCATAGATAATTTGCATCTAGTGTGCATGCTGAATCCAGTTATGTAAAGATTTGCACTTCGTTAGTTTTTTAAAATGTAGTGTAGCGTACAGAAATCTCTATTGTCTCATTTGTGCACAGGACCCAGTTAATCAAGCAGGGATGTACAAATTAGCACAGAGCTCAGGAACAAGAGGAAATAGTGCAGTACTGCTTATAGACATGACAGTGCAGTGATGCGTCACAATCCTCCTAGCTGGATAAGACCAGGGCCCTTGTGAATATCAGAAAGTACAGAATAGCAATAAATGGTCATCTGCAGTTGGATGTGGAAGAAATGTTTTGCTCAATATGAAAGTGTCTTGTTTTAATTACTTGAGTTGGTCGTTCTGTTTTAGGTTTGGGAGACATGGCAGTGTCCAACACTATTGGCAGTAACGTGTTTGATATCCTTGTGGGACTTGGGGTTCCCTGGGCCATACAGACCATTTGTGTCAGCTATGGATCAGAGGTAATGAACTAATTTGCTATACAAGTGCTCCCATTTTGTCATTTCTGTATGGACCTGTGTGTGAAAAACAATCAAAATGCAACAGATTCTTCCCTCTCATATTGCATAATGAGTTTGTAGATATGCAGATGATTTGCTGATCTCGCTGTCTTGCCTGTTGCAGGTGATGATTAATAGTCGGGGGCTGGTGTACTCAGTGGTGCTTCTGCTGGGCTCGGTGGCCCTCACGGTGAGCATTCATTAATAATGATTATTCACGCTAAGCTGGTGCCACAGTGGTGCCAGATATATTTGAATATGTTTGGTTTGCTACTTTATGCGTTTAAAGTAAAACATTTTTATATCGATACGCCTCTATAATCACCAACAGTTATATAATATTGCCTGAGCCAAGTTTTATGTGCTGTAGTTAGGTGATTTAGATGGTTACAGTTGGTATTCTGAACCCTAAAGTATAATCAGAACATAAAAAGTATTTTTTACTTCAATTAACCATAGTCACATTTTCTTAAACCCTACATCATGATGTTACATCAACACTTTTTGGTTATATATTGTATGTACAGGAACATTGCCCACATTTTCCCACCTTGGCAGCTCAAACACACTCAGATCAGTAATGGCTCATTTCCCACCTCTGATCCAGATCCAGCTCTAAACAAACACATCATTAGCATGAGTAGCAGTAGTCAAAGAGGCTGAACAAAGAGGGCAAGCTACAGAGAATCTAACTTCATCAACAGAAAATTGGACACGCTGCTGTAATGTAATTAAAACCAAAGATGGATATGAATGCATCGTTTGGGTTACCATTTTAATATTACATGGATTGGCTGTACAGTTGTAATTTGATATTCACACCCAGCCTTAAATCCTGCTTTTTGGTACAATTTATCATTCATTTGAGTTTAAACCAGTTCAGTACATGAGCCTTAAGCAAGCACGTCTGATGTTTGTGTGTGCAGGTGCTGGGGATTCACCTGAATAAGTGGAGGCTGGACTTCAAGCTGGGCATTTACGTCCTCATCCTGTATGCCATCTTCCTCTGCTTCTCCGTCATGATCGAGTACAACGTCTTCACCTTCGTCAACCTGCCCATGTGCATGGAGGACTAAAGCACAGCAGCATGCCTCGGATACCAAAACCTCCGCACTCCCACTGCAACCCAAAACTCTTTTCTTTTTTTTCTCTCTCTCAATAATACTGGACCTATCTGCAGACTTTTTCTTCTCCCCCGCGTTCTCTCCCTTGTAATCCTTTTAGACCCAAATATGAATTTAATTTTCTCATGAGGCAGTACGCTGTGAGAGTGGACTCCGTTCTGTGTCTCTGATTTGTCCTCTTGTCACACAGTGCCGGTCCTTAATGCTCATGTTTTTGGGCATTTGCCTGTTACTGCAGTAAAGGCTTTAGTTCCTCTGTGCACCCGTTAACTTTCTACCCATCTAGCATGCCTTTTAGATGTCGGGGACCTCCAGAATCATAAGTGCCCCTGTTGATTGTTGGTGTGTGTTTTCAGTGTTCACATTGTAGATTTTCCACACACCATCCTAAAGCCTTTCCACAAACCAAACCAGAGTCTGTGTAGAAGAAAAAAAAAATCTTGATTCCAACCAAAACCCCCTACATAGAGATAATTCTCCTTGATACTCCAGCACCCAAAGAGAAAAAAAAAAAAAGTACACTCCTTTTTTGTCCTTCTTGACCCCTGGAGGAGGGCCTTGTCCTTGGCAGCTCCCCTCCTCCAGCCTGGACCTGACTCTCCTGGCATGGCCTTTGGCATCAGGGAGCAGATACTGTTAGCACTTCACTCACTCTCTGCAACCTTCCCTGACCCTCATCTGCTTGATCAAATCTGCTTTGTTTTCTTACAAAAAATAGACATTTTTGTCTGGACTCAAAATGTATCACGGTCCAAATCAGTTGACTGTGAGGGTGTTATGCATATGCAGCACTGCACAATGTAAACTTGTAAACACTTTTTTTAATTTTTAATTTTTATTTATTATTTTCCAAACAAGGTTTTGTCTAGTATGGAATATGGAGGAGAGCTTGTTGCAAATATAGGACATTGCCTGTTTTTCACTGAAACAAATTGCACATGGAAACGCTTTTCTCGCTTTGTGCTGTAAGGAGATTTGACCACTCGAGACGGGGGATCTGGCTGGCGGTGGTGGCGACTCCACTCCAGTGTTATTTTCATTCAGTAATGAGAGTCGTTCCACGTTTCCCACTGCACAATTTCAGAAAGAAAAAAAAAACTGGCTCCGGGTCTGTGGGACGCTTCTGGTTTTTGTCATCAGGTGACTTGCTCTCATCTGGAGACAGCAGGAGCAGCATGGAGGTTGTTCATCTAAACAAACAAATGCAAAGAAACCAGACGGTTCTCAACACTGACTGTCTGCTATAACACCTTCTGGCCAGTGGGGGGTGCTGCAACCCCTCCACCAAGGGTGCCAACCACAGCCGTCAGTTATCAGGGAAACTGAAAGGAGGTGGTGATGGTCTTGATATTGAGTTACATGTAGATATTGCACTTTAACAGCCATCCTCCCATTCTGAATCAACTAGTGCTTCCTTCTGTGTGTGTGTGTATTTTCAGTGTATGTTTCTGTGTGTGTATGAGAGAGAGAGAGAGAGAGAGAGAGAGAGAGAGAGAGAGATCATTGTGTGCGTGTGTGTGCGTGTGTATATGTGTGTGTGTGTGTGTGTGTGTGTGTGTGTGTGTGTGTGTGTGTGTGCGAGTGTGCCTGCGCTCAGTGCGGGCCCACATTAGGTTTCTCACACCGGGCTCTCGACTCTTGAACACACCGGAACCTCGTTAACGCCATGAGCACACCCGCCTCTGTCTGCAGTGCATGCTGGGACATTAAACGCAGCTCCTCCACAGCACAGTGAAAAAGGCTGAGGGCTTCTGGGCATCTCCATGGAAACCGCCCGACCCACTTTACAAAAATCGGCAGCTACGAGCTACACTGCAATCCAGACATTTTGACATCATGCAAAAATGCCTGTGAGGAGTCCACAAGTGAGGCGCAGAGACTTAAACACTCAACAGCGTGCAGGGTGGGAAAGTGGGGTGTTAAGTGTTTGAAAATATTCCTCTGCTGCTGTTAGCAGCAGACACTTGTATATGCAATCTCAGTGTAAAGAATTCTATGTGACACAAGGCCCCTGCAAGGTTGCTACATTGATGGGGGGATCCCGTGGAGATGTGATGTCAGTTTGTCTAGTAGTACTTGATGTGTGAGCTCACAGGTGTGTTTTGTGACAGCTGAGGAACTGAACTAAAGGTGGACATTCCTGGAACAGTGGCTTTTTGGGAGGTCTGTTTTTTTGTTTTAAATTATTTCACCCCCCCTCCTACACCACACTCCCTTTTTCCTCAATTGTCGGTCCCTCTTGCACAAGGGCAATAAATCTCCAGCAACCCAAGTTGAAGGAGCAGAGGGGCAGCAAGGAACACTTTGACGGACGGATGGCTTTCCTCCACTGCTCTCGGGACTTTTGTCACGTTTCAAAGTACCTGGATGAGAGCAAATTTAAGGTAAAAATCAATTGGAGCCCCGCTTATGCTGCTACTCTATTGGTTGTGTTTACTGGACGGAGGTGACCACACAGGGCCTACAGACTCCTTCACACACATACCCACTGACACCCTTGTACACCCCCTCCCCAAACACACTTTTCAACCTTTTCAGTGGGTCGTCTGTAAATACAGGACTTTTTTTTTTTTTTTTTCTTTTTTTTTTAAAACAATGCTTTTTGTGTGGAATAGATGTGGCTACTGTATTTACTTTGATTCAGAATGTGCAGTATTAAGGTTTTTTTTTTTTTTTTTTTTTTTTTTTTTTTTTTTTTGTATATTTTTGTTAACTCTGCACTGTGTGGTCATGTCCCAGTTGCCAGGTTCCAGTGTGCTACCACTACAGCAGGAGGGGAAAAAAACACTGTTCCTCTTTTTGTCCTCATCTGACACACAGCGTACCAGTTGTCTGACTCGCATCTTTGTTACCAAGTCACTTTTTTTGAAAGAGGGGGGGGGAAAAAAGTAGAATTAAGATGCCATATTTGTCGTAGCTCAGCGTAAATCCAGATTGTATGGAAAATCCTGTGTAAAATAAGCGCACACACTTTAGAACACACACATGGTAGAAATGGCAATTGAACACAAGAGAGGACCGGTATGTATTTCTTGATTGAATGCGACCTGATGCACTGTGAGCTCAATGTGATGTGGGAGTTGTTTGTCAAGAATAATGATTAAAAATATATTTAATGTAAAGTTAGTTACTATAAAACATTACTGAGGACATCTGTATAACTTATATGAATGTATTGTCTTGCTATACTGGACATATCCAACCAATGCATTTTACTGTAAAGCAATAATGTGAAGAAAAAAAATAAAATGGCAAACTAATTCCTGTACACTTGTCTCATAAATTCTTGGATTGTTTGTGAAATACATAAATTAAATGAAGCCATTTGTACATGTATCTGTTGCTTGTTCCATTTTGTTTCTCACAGCATGTACTGATATGATGTTGAAGGTTAAAAGGTAATTATGTCTCTTTTCTTTGTTCTAATTTGGATAAAATCAGTTGTGGAAAGTAACTGAGTACATTCACTCAAGAACTGCACGTAAGTATATTCTGAGGTATTTTTGCATTTTATCACACTTTGTACTTCTACTCCACAACATTTGAGAAAAATATATAATATATTGTATTTCTCTGCCTCTACAATTATTTCACCAGATACTTATCTGGTTAAGATGTTATATTTAAACATAGGATAAGTTTATAAATAAGCAAAGCAGTTTCTAGTTGGGGCTCCTTGTCACATTTGAGGCCTAAAGAGCAAAAACTGTCCAATAAAGTACTTAAAACTAGCTTCACCCTCCACTTCCAGCAGCTAAAAAATAAAAATGCTAATGCTGCATTGATTAATACCTATCTAATGAGGTGATATATAATGCATGATTTATTGAGCCTTTTTTTCAGAATCAGCAATTTTACTTTTTATATTACATTTTGCCGATAATACATTGGTACTTTCACTTAAAGGGTAGTCCAGTAATTTAGTATTGCACTTTAATACTGTTAGAGGGCCTGAGAGAAACAAATAAAAAAGAAAAGTTAAAATTGATGCAGCAGATATCCTAACTTTATAAGGCACGGCCCAACAACTCAGGATCTCACTTTTCCCCATTATGCAACTTTAGACTTAATAAGCTGCACCTGTGAATATAACGTGTGTAAAAAATGGTACCGATTTTTAGCTGCAAATGAGTATTTTTACATTTTAGTTTTGGTACTTACTGAATATTTCTTCCATCACTGGATAAAGTTGATTCTTCCTCTCACTAATTGCTTATATTTGTTTTAATCAGTGCCTAACAGAACAACTGATAAAATCAAATGCTGCATCACTCCAGATGTATCTTAGATTAGATTAGATGTTCTTTAATGTCCACAAGGGACATTCATTTTGTTCAGATCAGTATCATACTAACAGACAAGACAATAAATAGATAAAATAAAGAAATGACATCACAGTAAAAAGACCCCACAGTAAAATAGAGGAGGAACAATTCTAAAAGTTCTGCTAATTGTGGGAATGTGTGTGCATGCCTGCATGAGAGGTCTTACCACAACAGGGGCAATTCTTCCAGGCCGAGGGGTGTGAGACTGCCAGCGGGTCATGTCTGTTAAGAAGCATATGGCAAAGAGGATGAAGCTGGCCAGGCCTCTGTTTGCTTTAAATAAAGGGGCAGCCTATCTCGTACAAGAGGGCAAGATCTGAAAGCAGGTGCTGAGTTTATGTGTTGAGTCCCTCACAATATTACTTGCTTACTTCACTGTCCTCTGGTCACAGAGCCACTCGAGATGGAATTGGAGATTTTATCTCTTCATGTCTTGGCTACTGTAATTATCTTTTTACCTACCTTAATAAATCTTCCTTGGATCGCTTACACAAAGTCCAAAATGCTGCTGCTAGGCTTTTAACATAATCTAACAGATGGTCACACATTACAATCTATTTTAACCTCTCTACATTAACTTTATATGTCTACGTTAATTTTATAATCCATTTTAAAAATCTTAGTGCTCACATGGCCAGGCTCCTCCACATTATATTGCTGGCCTTCTTCACCCCACGTCATGAACTGAGCTCTTAGGTCCTCTAACCAGGGTCTTCTAAATGTCCTTTGGACACGTTTTAAGACTTGGAGAGATTGTGCATTCCAGTTGGCAGCACCTAAGCTTTGGAATAGTCTTTCTGAAAGTCTGAGGTCTCTGGACTCTGGGAGCAGTTAAAAACCCATCTGTTCAGTTTTCTATTTTATGTTTTAACTTGTGTTTTATGCCTGTTTTTTCTCCTGTTGTTCTGAAATCTTTGATTTATGTATTTATAGCTTTTTGTGTGTCTGTGAAGCACTTTGTCACTGGTGTCTGTGAAAACGGGCTATATAAATAAACTGCTCCCTACAGAGTTTGGACCCCAAGGTGATCACCATCCGCAGTTTGGCCTTGTTGGTTTCTGAGAGCCCCTCATACCAAGCAAGAAAAGAAAAAGTGAAGAATCTCTCTAATGGCAGTTGTGAAAGCTGTGGAGGATGGGAATTGCTACATCCAAATGACTCAGCTTCTGTAGGAAGTTGATCTGCTACTGGCACTTTTTAAAGATGGTTTGTGTGTTGTTGTTGAAGGTCAGCCTGCTGTCGATGGTGATCCCGAAGTACTTATAGCTGCTAACCTTTTCTACAGTCTCTGCATTGAGTGTCAGCTGAGGGGCAGGGTCAGCCTTTCTCCTGAAGTCTATAGGAGCTCCTTTGTCTTCCTCACATTTACCTGGAGAAAGTGCTCCTGGTACTACTGCTGCAGTGTCTTCTTTCTTTCTTCTTCCTCCTCAAAATTGGGGGGTCTGTTGGAGGTGTTGACGAATGCAGTGTCATCTGCAAACTTTAAAGCTATGCTCAAGGTGTCTGAGCCCCTCAGGTCGTTGGTATAAGGCAAAAGCAGGACTGGTGAAATCACTATTCCTTGGGGGCCGCTGGTGGATGTGAGCATGTCAGGAGAGGTGAAGCTGTTGAACCTGACAAAAGTCTGGAGGGTCATGTGGGGATCCTCCTGTAACTCTTGCAGTTTGGCACAGAGGATGTGGGGCTGCATGCAGTTAAAGGCCAAGGACAAATTCACAAACAGGTTCCTGGCATATGTGCTCAGCTTTTCTAAGTGACTGTAGGTGGTACATAAAGCAGTCATCACCGTATCCTCCACTGAGCGGTTTTGCCTGTAGACAAACTGCAGCAGATCAAGGGTTGGGCATACTTGTGAAAGGAGGCTTGGTAACACTAGTCTCTCCAGGCACTTTACAAACGTGAGGGCCACAGATTGGTATTTGTTCAGCTCTACAGGATGGTTGGTCTAGGGGGATAGGTCTTATCGCAGAATGCTTCCACAGTGTAGGGATGATCTTGCGCTGAAATTAGTCTTTTATGTAATTAATTCTAATTCATTACTGTAAAATTTAATTAACAGAAAGGGGACAGGACTGGAGGACAACTTCAGCCTCGGCTGGTTCCGTTTTTTTTCTTCCTTAAATCAGAAGTCAAATGAAATGACGCATCTCTCAGAGTTTTGAAATCATATGTAATAAATCTTTCCTGGTGAAATGACCCTAAAGTTAATGAGTTTATGTATTCCTAATGGCTACTTTGTTGCACCAGCACTGGCTAAAGCTTTCTATGAACTCTCAGAAACGCTTTGATATATCCCGACCATATCATGATGGGTTGATTGCATCCCTTCTCTTTTTCCATTCTGCTGGCGATATTTTTCTTCAGCACAAAATTCAGTGATTTTTAATTAAAGTTCCCACATCTACCAATCACATCCGCTGTGGATAAATTCGCACTTAGCCAACACTCAAAGTAATACCATGCAACAATACTTTTAATTTTGGGATATGTATGAGAGTAGATGGCAAATAAATCATCTGCTATTTGGTTGAAGCATCCCTGAGAAGAATATCGAAACTAATGAATTCCACTTATGATTTAGATGTTGCTGCAACAGCCTGCATTTCACCCTGAATGAATGATGAGTAATGATTTATTGCTCCTTACTGGAAACTTGTCTTGTGCAATAATCAAGCTGTGGAGTGCTGTTCTTAGCCAGATCAGATGATTGCAAACAATTTGTTATTTATGGTGATGGCTGGTGATATTTGAAGAGTCTATTGAGGGGCAAGTGATGGGAAAATTCATGTCTGATTGTATCATGACTCCATCAGTCTGGAGTCATTAGCACCAGTAGGGGGCAATGTTGCAACAGGATTTATTTCCCAGTGACACAGTCAAACTTTGTTGCAGCTCAGAGTTACATAAAATCAGAGCTCCTTTGCCCAAGTGAATACAACTCTGGTACTCTATGATATAAAGTTTCAGACATCAACTGTGACAAAGCCAAACCATGAAATTACTGCTTTCTATGATTTCCTGTAGAAAAAACATACTGCACATAATTTGCTAATGATGGATGTCCATCCTTCATCAGCCAGACAGGCAGCCATCTGGTGAGACCAGCATGGCCTGTGCAGAGTACTGGTGCCTCCCCCTAATGAGCCACCCTCTTGGCTACCGTGCTGCTGTTAACAAGCTTTTCTGTCAGCCGTGATCTTGTGCACTGATGAGTTCCCTCTCTGCCCCCTAACAAGCCCGTTTGGGCAGCTACTGCATCTCCCGTTAACTCCGGCTTAGCTCCCCTCCACCATTTGTTGTGCCACATTTAGACACAAGGCCCACGCATCCTGGCTTCGACACATACAGCACCGTAATCTGACTTTGAAAAGTTGTTTATCTGTTCACCCACTGCCCACACAGTTACAGTTTGGGGATATTTTCTCTCCTTGTTTGTGCCTTGCCAGTATTTTTTGACACCACTTTTCTGTTTGGGTAAATTGTTGTGCTGCAGTGATGGATGGTGAACAAACTAGGTTGTTGCTGCCTGCTGCAGTCCCTCATAAGGCACATAGGCACATAAGGGCATCCTACTGCAGAGGAACATGAGGTGTTGTGGGTCACCCCTGTGTCCTTAACTACTGGTTTGGTTGAGCTTTAACTACAGTATAGCCTACTGACACTGGCTGATGAACTTTGACCCTGTGTATTTATTAAAATGATTGATAAAAAAAAATAAACAAAGAGGAAAAACATACTCAATTTTGCATCAAGTCCAGGTTTTGACATATTAACTCAATAAAATGCTGGTGCATGGTTTTGCTTCTCTCAGTGTTGAAACATTTAACACTACACAACAATTAAATAATTCAGTAGCAACACCTCTTCCCAGAAACAATGTGCAAGTAAAAAGACAATCCACAGACCTCACTGTGAACACTTTTCACCACAAAAATGGTTATTTATTTGCAAATGATTTGGATTATCCAGAATAGCTGTAATCTTTGTTGTCTTAAATATAGGTGGTTTACACTGTTTGGCCTTTTCACTCCTGTCTCTTCTTGTAGACGTCATGTTGCAATGGCTGCCACTGGATTGGCTTCAGTTTGTGAAGCTGTTGACATTTAAACCACAACAATTTGGGGTTTGTGGGAAATGCTCATTAAAGGCTACTATGCAGAAAATTCTAATAGCATTGTTCAATTGTTTTTTAAAGGGCAATGATTTTAGACATCAGTTTACTTTTTATGAGGAGTACTACAGTGAAAACAGTGTCAACAGGGAGATTTCTGAAATCTAAAAAAGCAACCCTGATTATGTCATCAGGAGTTTTACAAAATGCCGGATTTAGGGTTTTTGAAGCTTTTGAAGATTTAATTGAAGTATGATAATAAATCAGAGTACTCCTTAATGATTTAAAATCTCTGCCTAGAAAAATGGAGTGAATCACACATTTTGTTAAACAAGATGACGTTGTAGGTTTAGGTTTTTAGTACACACATTATAAAGATGTGTTGTTTCCTGACACAATTCATGTGTAAACTAACCCATTACGTCATTTTCCACAAATAATGTATTGCATGCTGCTTCTTCTTCAACACACCCATGTGTTGCATTATTGACCCATCACAATGTGTATCCGCTGTCATTTGGTTTATCCCTGGGTGCTACTCATGCAGAGACAATCTCTTTTTTGGACTATTGACAACGCGAGTGGCTGAGGACATGAGCAGCATAGCTGAAGGGCAGGTAAAATTGATGTTATTGTGCATTTAATGTGATTTATTCATAGCTGTGTGATGTTAGGAACTATGGCAAATGCAGTATCAACCAAAATTTTGACTTTACCTGATTAATGTTTGCTAGTTCATTTTAAGGTTTGATAACTTTAGTGAAGTATTATCTAGCCCTGAAACAGTGACCTTGATTACATAAACTGTAAAAAAAATGGACATAGGCACTGTGATGTCACTGATTGATTTGTGGACTCCCATTTTGAAGCCTCAAGTTTGCACTTCGACCATCACCATATTGGATTTTTGGAGCCTTCAGAAATTACCATATTTGGACAAGAGGGTGGAGCTGACCCTAATGCTAGCTGCTAGCTTGGTTAGCACGATGCAATTACAGTCTATGGTGAACTGCGATAATGCTAATGCTAATTTCTTGTGTTCTACAAATGGCATTCTTTTCCTAATATCTAACCAGCTTTCATGTGGGCAAAGTGACTTTTACTATTATGTTTGTCGTTACATTTTGTACTGAAACTTTAGTTTTGCGGGATATTTCTTATTTGATTAATATATTATCAATATGGTACTACTCAAACATGTAATATTTTACTGTAAAACTGTATCAGGTACTTTATATTATTTTGTGTTTCTAGTCAGGACATTGAATCACTAAGGCCTCAGGCTAGAGTGGCAGTCCAGGAGGGATGAGTGGGCAGTGAGGTCACTGTGACCTGGCTTTGAGTGCAAGGAAACATTATGTCATGGGTGTGAAAGCAATGAGGTGCACAGCTAGGTGATACATGCCAGTGCTGATGTTATTTCAAGAAAATACTGGCTTTTTGGATTTTACATGTGTGTGCTGATATAATTTCAAGTAAACACTGGCTTTTTGGATTTTACATTTGTGTGCTGATACTATTACAAAGCAGACACTTACTACTGAGGGATGCAAAAATATCTATACGTTTATACGTGTGTGCTGAAACTACTGCTTCAAAGCAGACACTGGCTTTTCAGTCTATACACGTATGTGCTGATAATTACAGTTACAAAGCAACCACTAACTACTTAGGGGTATGAGAATACCTGCAGTTTTGAAGAAGTGGTAAATAACTTGATTAGAAAAGGATGACTGTCCAAGACCAAAGAAAATTATAAAAAATATGGATGTCCAAGCATACCACCATGAATATAGCTTTGCAGAGGGAGGGGTTATTTGGATGCATAAGACAGTGCTATCAGCTTTTGAAGTCAGTGCCTGCTTCATGGACCAGCCTTGGTTTTCTTGTATTACTGCCTTATACAAAGTAAATCTATAATTGCATCAAACCCTGCTGGATTTAGTGCGTTTTTTGAAATAGGTGAAATACTTTTATTATTTTTGAATAATAACTATTGGAGACCCTGAAGATTCATCTGGCCCCTTTGAAGGAGTTTTTCACACCACATTTTTCCTCTGCAGTAGCCTAAATGTAGCTGTCTGAAAATGACCCTCATCCACCACGGGATCCTGGACCACTGGCCAAGATAGTGCTTGTATTCCTCTATAAAGATGGCACTGAAACGTGAAAGGTTTTAGTGCTAACAATGCCACATACTGTAGCTTTTGCAGGCCTGTCACTCAGAGTTGTCACATCCTTTGCAATTAGAAAGGATTCTTCAGTGTAACAGTGACTTCAAAGACTACATGGACTGTGACAAAAGCACAGATGTTATGACTATGACAAATTCCAAGTTAGGCTCTCCACAGTGTTCCAGTTGGAGTTTGTGGAGTTTCAAGTGTTGTAAATGAAAGGGTGACCACTTTGAGGGATTACCACACTGTATAAGCTGTATTATTCTTTTCTGCAGTAAATTTGATATAGAAGTGTACGCATCCTGTTCCAGGTCGCTGAGGGGTTTGTTTGCTCTTGTATTTTGTAGAAGGACCTGTCTGTACAGTTGAAACCTCCTCTGTAAAAGAAGACAATACTGACTCAACATCAGTAAACGTAAAACGTCCCTTGACCAAGTCTTTGAACCTACAGCTAAGCAGTTTGCCAGAGCAAAGCAGTATCTGAGAGTGGGAATTGAGACTGAGACACCTGACCAGAATGAGAGGAGTCAGGCTCAGGAGGAAAAGGAACCTGCTCAGGATGAAAGTCAAGCTGAGGAGACTATCCTTGAGATAATGCAGAAATACTTGGAGCCTAATGTGCAAGGTTCTGATTTTGAAATTCAAGAAGACATGTCAGAGGTGTCAGAGGAAGATCCTGTGGTCAGGAGATCAAGACGATCCAGGATTAGTGTATGTAATGCTTGTACAAAGACCAAAATCAAAAAGTTCTGGGCAGATGGATCAAGTGGTGTTTGCCAAGAAATAGATTTCATCTAAGTCTTGGAAAGAAAGAAAGAAAATATGCATGCTGCTGTACTCCAGTCAGTGACTTTGTAGAGAAACACTGATTGTAAGTTTTAGGTAATCATTCTTTTGATATTTTTGTTTAAAGTTTCCTATTTTTGTTCAGTGATTAAGGTCAGAGCACAAATGGATTTAAAAACTTGGATAGGATGACCAGCTGACTACATAAAATACTTCATGTATTGTAAATTGGTCAAGGGCATGTCATTTTATAATTGGTTTGCTCTACAGTTACCCCTCTGCAGCAGAGAAACTGCTACATTACACTCTTCCTTTTGCTGTATGTTATGGTCTCAGGAGAGTGTGGAGGATTTCTTAGTATTTATTAATTATTAAAGATGCAGAGTATACTATTTTCTAATTTTATTTCAATATCTAAGAGATGTTATGACACTTAATTCAACCAGTGGCCTCAATTTTCTGCTTTGTAGTTACTCATTTTTTACTATTTCACAAACATTTTGAATTTCTATTTTGGTACAGAAGTGTAGGAGAGGAAATGATCGAATCTACTAGTATATGGCCACGAGTACTCTTATATATGTTTAAATGTTCATACTACATATTTTTTGTTTTCTTTCCGAGTAACATTTCAATGATCCTGTTTCCCATAGAGGATTCATAGAAATAAAGCGACAGAATATCGGATGTAATCTAGAAGAGTGCCAGCGGCGCTACAAGAAGAGGAAGTTGCCTTGTAGTGCAGCATCAGCAGCTCAGCCTTCAGTGGATGAAAACCCAAGTGAATGGTCGACTGTCATCAAAAGAATGAAGCCATCACTGGAGAACATGTTGAAATATGGATCAAGACAGCAATGGAAAAAACATTCAGCTATTGCGGAAATTGGATTAGCACCCAATCACCTACAGTTGCCGACATTGTCCAACAGTATCCTCATTTCATAGACATTCCAAGCCTCGTAAGACTTATGTTTACTTATTCCTGTTCTTCTTAAATTAGATTTCCAGAATTTTAGGTCTTCTCGTTCTTTTCTTTTTCTTGTAATGTTTCGATTGGTTCTCCACAGGCCACCTGCTCTCATGATCCTGACTAGGATAAAAGAAGTACACGAAACAGTACAGATGATGCTAAGCTAAAGACGGTTAGCCAGGACCAAATAAGCACATATGTCGGATGATTGCGGGCATTTTGAAGTGTTTTCTATTGATCGACTATTGTGTCATGAAAATCTTTACGTTGCAACAACATTTAATGTAGTGTGGGTGATCTTGCTGTAGACAGTGCAATGGCTCTTCCTATGCGTAGCACTATCCGTCCATTTTATGGATTGGTACATTAAAAAGGGTTAGTGTTAGGGTTAGGCAAGAGAGTGCATGGCAGAGAATTAAATACCATTAGCCACATACAACCAGCGACTGACTGGGACTAAAAAATGGCCTTAGGCTCTTTAATGTGGGCTGGTGCATAATCAAAGTGGGCCAACAATTAATCTCTCTTGATGCCCACAGAGCATACATACAAGTTATAAAGGTATTTTTTAAGTCAATGTTTCAAAAGGCTTAACATTAAAAGTGATGTGACTAAAACATATACACCAATGGTAAGGTAAATGTTAAAACCACAGTTTGCTAACGTGAGCTAAATTAGCTGGCTAAACTTGATTTCAGAAAGTGTGCAGCAACCCTGGGCTTGAAACCGATCAATAACGTGACATTAAAATATTAATTTTAGATCTTAACAATGCTTGTGATTGCTTTTTCCTATATCAGTTTCATGTGAAGGCATAGATGTTTATCCAGAGGTGGGAATTGTCCATTATCCCCAAAACTGCAGACTGCCATTTTGGAGAAGGGTGTTGTGTCCTCCTTGTTGGATCAGAATGAAAACCAGAATGATGATAAATAGTTTTAATTTCATGAATCCTTTACTATCGTAGTTTTTGTGCAAAATTGGGATTGATTACTGTATAATCAAGTACTATTTCAATTTACAGTAAATATTCATCATATAATACAATTTTACTTTTACAAACCATTTGCTTGTGCTATTTTCAAATAGATGGGCTGTGCCTGTGCCACAGTGTGCTGGAGCTTGTCACACACCTGCTTCCACCAACAGCTTCAGGAAGTGGTGCAGCAGCCTCAACCCAATGCAGTGTGAAGTAAGCTATGTCATACCTACTGGATATATATATAAAAGCCAACAGACATCCAGATTACTGCGATGTGGTCACTTTGTCAGGCATAACTTGTACAAAAGATATTAAAATGCCCTACAGATTCAGCTATAGTTTGATGATCTGAAAACCACATATCCTCTGGGGATGAAAAAACAAAGATTCATAAAATGGAGGTTGTGTATTTCTACTAAGAAACCTGCCACCTGAGTACAATTCAGGCCTGGCAAATAACCATCTCTGCCTTTTGTTCAATTCCATTGACAGAGAAACATATAGTTTAAGGAATGTACTTAAATCACTCTTGGATAACATTAGAGGACTCGACGGACCCCACCGATATACCTCTCAATGGTTTTATGCCCTTCTTTTCCAGTTCTATCCATTAAGGTACTTGTTAACTATTGGTCATGTGCCAGTATCCTTAGATGCAGTTTACCACCCTCTTTGGCCTGCATTCCCTACCAACACAACTCCAAGAACACTGGACGACGGGGGCAGTTACCATCCTCCATTGTCCACAAGCAGAGTCTCGATCAGAAGGACTCAGGCCCTCGAGCGACACTGGGCAAGTAGTCCTCAACAAGCAAACATCTCCTACGCCCGTTGGAAGGGGATTCAGTGCTGTGCTCTTCCCTCTTGGGCACACACACACACACACACACACACACACACACACACACACACACACACACACACACACACACACACACACACACACACACACACACACACACACTCACTCACATACACACACTCACATACACACACTACACACTTATGGCTGCTCCCTGAAAGTTGATGAATCGATGAGTTGAATCATCCGTTGACGACCCCTGTGGTGAGAAAAACAATTAGAAAAACAAACCCGATGTCATCCTCAATTTTGGACATCAGAGACTCCTATTAGACAGACTGCAGTGCAGTCTCATACAAACCTTTCCTTCTGGGAGGCTTGGTGAATCCAGAGAATCTGTAATTCTTTCTATTGCTATGTGAAATATGCAGCACCATTTTAGCTCCTATAGTAACCACAGAACCTGCTGTGAATTTGAAACTGCTCATTTTAGACCATAATGGAGTGTTCAAATAACTCTATCTGGAGAGAAACCTCATCCCTAAACATCATTTTATGATAAATCATCCTAGCATGATGATCTTTTTGGACCACTGTTCAAACTATATTGTTTGGGAGCTTTAAAGCCAAGCACAGCTCTCTCAAAAGACAAGCACATAAACACAAGCACACATTTAAGACTATATCAAAAACAGCAGCAGCAGACTCAGCAAATGTATTGTTTGAGTTTTGGTCATCCACTGGGTGACAAAATGTTTCTGGTTCACAGATCTCAAGACAAAGGTGAACAGCTGATTGATAATCTCAGGCCAATCACTGAAGGGGGCATTGCAGAAACAATGTGTGTTTCTCACACAGTGACTTTGTGAGAAAGACTTACAGAATAAGGGGCTATTGTTATAATAACAGCAGATACTAAAAATAAACCAAACTTTGAAGAAATAGTTCATCTCCTCTCACAGGTAGAGAAAGGCACTGTAATTTCATGTGTTTAACATGGATTGTTTAATAAAGGTCTTTTTAATAAGTTTAATATAATAATTTCACAACATACAAGTGGCATTTTCATTTTTTAATCATCCTATTCAACCATTTGTGTGGAATAACATGCTTGCGTTGGGTGAAGTGAGATATCTGTTCACAATACGTAATTTTGAGCAACACATAAATGTGTTAATCTTTGCACATTATTACACATCAACACATAACTGTGTTAGTATTTACATGCGATTACACATCTGTGTTAATTGATCTGACAGCCACTGTGTTAATATCTTTGGCACACTTAACGTGTCACAATTAATACAACGTGTCATCCCAAATGCAACTCGTTGATGTGAAGGAATCTAGCACAGGTTGTGATGACACTGACACATCCTTGGTAACACTTTAATGTGTGTTATTGTAAATGTCAAAGTGATTTTGAATAAGTTTTACAGTTGGCACAGACAATGGAAGCTAATTCGCTCTCCATACCACTTGTCATATAACAGAGGAAATAAGGTGGACACAAATGCAAGAGACTGAAGGCAGGGCTATAGAAAAAGGTTTTTTTTTCATTCCTGGACTGACAAGAATTAGACAAATCTAGACGAGAGTGACAAAGACTAACAAAACTAGACAAAGGATTTAACAAAGACTGAACAGAAAACCAAGACTTAATTACTGATAGAACTAACGAGGGAATGAGGAACAGGTGATAAGACACAAGTGCAGGCTGGAAGGACACTGGAGACAGAGCAGGGCTGATGAGACTGATGCATAAGAGGTGTGAAGGCTGGGGAAAAACACTGAGGACGAGGTAGGGCTAAGGAACCTGATGCAGGGAAGGTGTGAAAGGTAGCACACAAGGAAAACACAGAGCAAATCAAATGACCCAAAGGACCAAACAACCAAAAGTGGACCACAAGAAAAACAAAACACAAAGAGTCCACAAACATGAGTCCATGAACCACTCGTGGTAAGTGGATATTCAAACTGAGACATGTGAACTCATGAACCATAACATCATAGACATGTTAAAGGCAATTTTGTGATCTGCTCTCTTAACACTGGTCCTGTCATGTTGATTCTTTTTATTGGTTTTCTTGGCATTGTCATCCAAGAGCTGTTTTCCCTGTCTGTCTGCTCCCCGTGCATACACACAAATTGTATATAGGCAACATCAGGTCTCACAGTTATTGTGAAATATATTTCAATCCTCAGCTCACCTGTTCTCCTGTTGAGCAGCTGCAGCAATAAAAAATCACTGACTGGCTGCATTTAAGACCCCTAAGCTAACAGCCAGCAATCCTTAAATGGCACATTGCTATTGTAGTCTATTACCACCATGTGACCTTTTCTTGGTATTTAAATTGTCTGAAAACTTTATAACTAGATGAAATTAAAGTAAATGGAATAATGATGAGGATAGGGACATTATCAGAGCTGTAACCCAGACTCACAGGCTGTTTGGTTTTTTTTGGACTCACCCAGACAACATTGAAGCCCCTTTATAGATAACATAGAAATCAAGCCAAACTCAGAGGACAGTGAGCTATTTTAACAACTAACAGCAGGACTTTCTAGCACGATGCGCGCTTAGCTTTCATTTATGCTTATCTATTTATGACAGCTAACATTGTCTGTTCCCCTGTGCATTGTGGCTCAGTCATTAATCCATTCTGCACGCGCAGTATAGTTCACAAAGGTAACACAATACCTTATCTATGTATGTATGAATATTAAGTAGTCAGCCCTGGTTGAGCTAGCAGTGTGTGATGGAGACTGACAGTTCTAATAAGATCATCTGCAAAATTCAACTAATGGCGAGTCATTCACTGGGCCCTTTAATCAGGGTTAGAGTTAGGATGTGTAGCATTGCATAGATTATTGAGTGCTGCTGTGGACCTGTGTTAGGCTATTCCACCAACATTCATTATTACGAGAACACAGTGTTGGGTAGAGTCCAAGGTTGGAATATGTTGTAGCCTGTAATATAGATTCACATTCAGAATTGCATATACTTTTAGATTAAAACAGTAAAGCTGACTCCAATAACTTGCTTGCTTTTCAGTAGAAACCATTTTCATAATTCAGTGTATTGTTATCTATAATTGAAATTGGATACTTCCTCCTTTGTTGGTGAATTACGATTTTGCTAAATTTGGTATTTGCTTGTAAGTGTGTGAGCACAATTAAAATTCAAGCTTTTATGGCATTTGGATATCTTATGGTAGCTACTGGACTATTTCTTTGTGGCAAACATAATCAATAGCCTATTTGTTTTTCTTTCTTCTTTGTGCAACTATTTCCTTTTCCTTCTGTTTTTTGCTGTTTGTTACTTTTCTTTTGTATTGTTATCTAGCCTATGACTGAGTTTTGTTTTTCCTTTTAAAGCAATTCTGTGCTCTATTGCAAAGGCATCTGCTGGTACTTGCATTGTTTTAACTGACAACTACAGAACAAGCTGAGAACACAACAATGACATATTATGACCATATAGTGTTGATATGGGTAACTTGTTAGCATCAAGTTTCCTATTTATAAATCCAGCAGACATGGAGCAAAATAAGCATTGATTTGGACACATGTTTAAGTTTATACGATGAATGTTAAATCTGAGATTCACTCTCCTTTGAGCACTGGTTTTGGTCTCCACCAACTCCTGAGGGAAATATATCTAGTTGGCTGCTAAATGTTCCACTCTATTCACAAGCTAGTTGTTAACTTTGTCTGTGTCATTTAGTACTGGACAGTTACACAGTTTGGGTCTGAGTCTTTGTAGAACAGATGGAGACAGAAGAGTTGGGTGGAAATTCTTTCCCACGGGATTCTGTCGATACAGCTCTCACATTACATTAGTCACATTAGTCATTTGATTGACTTTTTATAAAAAAAAATTGATTAGTACGGTTTTAAAGGATACATTTGACACTCACGGTCAATATGGTTATTCACTTTGTTAATGAGAGTTTGATGAGTAGATCAATACCACTCCCATGTGTTTGAGTATGGAGCTAATGCCAGGAGGTGACTAGCTTAGCTTAGCATAAAGACTGGAAACGGGGGGAAATAACACGCCTGTCAAACATGTGCCTACTTCCACCTATAAAGCTCACTAATTAACACACTGTTAATCTCATAAGATTAATCCGTAAACAAACAATTTAAAAAATAATATTTTTGTTTTTGGGGGAGTTGCAAGCTGAAACAAGGCCCTGCAAACCCACACGTGTTTTTGATTAATTTTGCTAACTAGATCTCTGTGCTCAAGATGAAGACAAGTGAAGTCACACAGGGAATAACATGATGTTACCACTCTGAGGAACGTATTAACCAAAAGATTTGTGCTGCTTGTTTTTCTGAAATGTAAATTGTATACGGCAATTATTGGTAACTCTACAGGATTTGAAATTAATTTTGAGAGTGAACTAGTTTGCCTCTATTTAAGACTGAATTACAAATTATGCCTGATTAATGATGTTTGTGTAAAGATGAAGTGTAATACTTAATCTATCGTGTAGAATGTGACTTAAGTAATTGTCATGGAGAGCAGTGAATATGTAAATATTTGGTACTGCTGAAACGTCAGTATCTAAAACACATTTTGCCTCAAACTTTTAGCATCATTATTTTGGACTGAATTTCTTGTTGACAGAGCCACACCCACCCTCTCAATAACACTTGCATTGCAGTTACTGTGCACCAGTGGCACAGTTAAAGCGTTGGGTAGCCAGCAAAGTGATTATGGCATGAAAACAGATATTTACTAAAAAGTGTGACGTCAGCAAATACATAGGTGGTCAAGAAACAGTCTGAAATACTGGCAACACCTTCATCCAACTGGATCTGATTTCATTTTTCTGAGACTAAGTGCTTCAGGAAGTCATACATGCATAGTAAATCACAGGCGGAGAGAAAAAGCACTTTTACCAACTTATTACATATGGGGAGAGCACAATTATATTCCTGATGCGCAGGGCTTGTGATTTATGGATGAATCCCTCGCTCAGAGGGTCTCAGAAAGGTGATCTGTTGCAGAGGCAGCCACAGGTAATTTATTCTATTCCCAAGTTTGCCATTTACTTTCCTCTCCTTCAACCACTTGCGCTGACAAGATTTATTCAAACAATAGTGGTATTATGCTGTAAGCCTTACAATGAGCTGTGATCCTGACCAAAGCAAAGATTTTCATCTCAGATTTGGTCTCAGTTGCAGACATAGTGGTTCTAAATGGCAAGAGGGACCGGTTCTGTGGCTCTTATTCATATAAGAGGACATTTTTAATTAAAGTTTGGACCTGGTTCTGAATTCCCTTTCTTTGAAAAAATAAACATTTTGCTGAGTGTACTCTTCAGACAGCATAAGAGAGATTTAATAATGTGAGTTGCCACTGAGAGCCAACTGGGCCATCAACTGCCAGTGTAAGCTCCAAATTCTCCGACATTTTGTCACGTCACATGCTGCGTCTGTGGGCCTGTTACAGTTACGAGATAATAACTGTGTCATTTCAACATTTAAAGTTATAGCCTATTTAACAAATCATTTTGTGGTGCAGGAGGTGTGTAATTAGATTTTTTAATCTACTTGTTTATGTTGCACAGTGTCAAACCTAGATAGACTACTGACGCTGCTAGCAAGGATGCTCTAAATACAGAGACCATAATGAGACAATAAAGTGTAAGGTGAGTAAAGTGTAAGATTCTAATGGATTATTTATGAGGGTAGAGTTATGTCTCACTCTAGATGATTGACAGTAAACAGTGTTATGCAATGTGGACATTAATATGAAAACAGTTAACTTGGGTAAACTGATGCCTACAGCCAGTGGCGGACTCAGGGGGCAGGAACAAAAAACTGTAAATGACACCTGATACATTTAATGGGGCAAAATCAGCAGAGAACATTGATGTATGTTAATTAAAAAGGCTGTACCACAATAAAGATTAACATTTTATAGGCTGATTCATAATTGAAGGAAAACAACACCTTAGTATTAAAAAGGATTAGCTTTTTAAACATTTATTATCATAACATCTTTGTAATTGAATGCAGGAAATGCATTTTAAACAAAGATTTCTCAAACGCATCCGTTGTAAAAACATGGACCTATTAACATTTTAATAATTAGCTGTTTTGAGCAGTCGATAAGCAAGATTGGTGGAATTAAAAGAGATTTCTCCTGGCCATGAGTTTGTAATCCTCATTACGGTCAATTAGGACATCCCTGTCAATAGACAACAGCAGAGGATCTGAGAGTCTTCCTTCTCCATTACTGTTTCTAAGCTGGGCCTTGATCAGCTTCACTTTGGAGAATGAACTCTTGACTGATGCAGTTGACACTGTTAGCTCAGACTGCTCTGACCCACTGTACTTTACCAAATCTTACTAATGGAATAATGCCAGCTACAAAAACTGCAAAATGTTTTTAAGAGTACTTTATTTTCCTGATGGTCGGCCAACATAAACGATCCATTCATTTCTACCATAATGGCCAGTTTACTCCATGGTAAGGACAAGTATCTCATGTTCTTCACCGGAAGAGCACTTCACCATGTTTTTTTGCTCTACACTGCACCCTTTAGTGCAGTCTACCATGTTTTTTGTACATTGAAAGGGTACTCATCATGGCATCATGTTTTCTCACTCTTGAGGGCACTTTTCCCACTCATTTTTCCACTAGAAGAGTACCCATACAGAACCTCCAGCTAATCCCATTACAACGGCAACTCATAAGGCACTGCATTACATCTTGGGGGGTTCTGTACAGGGCACTATCACATTATCTTCTACTGAAAGGGCACCCCTGAGGGCATTTTATTCCAGATTGTCACATATAGATTCACTCTATAGGGCCCTTCATCTTGATTTACCCATGACTAAGACAGCAATGTGTGGGTACCTTGGAAAGCATTTTGCATGGTTTGTTCCACTATGCGGGCATTTTAGGCCATTTCTACTGTATTTTTTTTGTCCTCAGGGACACCAGAGGAGGTGGGGTAGGGGTCCGTCAATGCCTACAGCCTATCATGTAAATATGCAGCAGTGCTGTTTTGTCATTTCTATCAGTTATGACAACACTGTATTCACAGGAGATATGGCAACAAGGCGACATTGCTGAAATAAATCCAAGTTATAATAAGCTGAGGCGAGGAACAGAAACATTACGAAGATCTGTCAGGTTGGACACAAGCCACCAGATTAACTAAATCTGTTGACAGTTTGTGTAAAAAAAGATGACTTTTTTTTCTTCTGGAAATTATGTCTGAAAAAGGGGGCTGCATGTTACATTTGAGGACTAGACATCTATTTACGTATTCAACAATTACACTACAAAGTGGTGCATTATGTTCAAGTTAAGCCTGTTTATAGTGTGTATTTGCTGTCATGGAGGATATAAATTCCTGACAAGTGAAAATGAGTTGAAAGTGTCTCCTGATGTCTTTGCTGCATCAGTGGACTGGCAAGCAAATCATCTGCCAAGCAGCCGAGAATTACGGGTGTTATAAAATGTCATGACGAGGAGCTCAAAAAGACAGAGGACATTATTCTGACTGCTTCCAAAAGCTTTACAGGAAAATGTGCGAGTATGTGACAGAAGGAAGAATTAGCTGCAACTGAAAACATACACACTCACTACACAATATAAGATTATTTTTTCAACTTTTTGTCTTTATAATCAGGGTTGTCTTGTAGCCTATGTAGGCCAATATGGCAATTTTCCTGTTTTCTCCATTTTCAGTTTCATATATTAGGACTTGTACTTATGTTAGTTATTAGGCCTTAACCTAGAGTAAGACAGAAGCTGAACTGAAAATGAACAGCCAGATTTAATTGGATGCACCCGAAGAGATATGCCTCAGAAATATTTAATACTCCACCAGCGAGCACGATCAATATGTTTCTACAGTGCAGATTCCAAGAAAAGAGACTGACAGTTTGTTCAGATACTGTTACCTCCAAACTGATCCTTCTTACTCAGTTAAACAAACGGTTGGTTTATGAGCTTGAAGCAACAACATGGTGGGCATAGGGAATGAAATTAGCACTTCTATATGTATATTTAGTTTCTTGTGGTGCCGTAAGTTCCCGCACAGGCTTTTGAGAGTGTATTTTGCATATTTTGCAAAAAACTTCCTCATTAGTAAAAAAGCAAGTATAACCCAGGTCTTCAAGCAATTTGCCAACCAAGCAGAATTTCACCTGAATATAAATAAAAATATTATTAATCTGAAGCAATGGCAGTCTTTGCTTGCTATAGGGGTATTTGGAAATATACTGAGCAAACCTACTTACATACTCTTGAAGTTGATGACAAAGTAAATTAGTATTAGCTTACAGTAAATGCCTGTGGCTATATTAAGTTAGAGGTACCTTTTGTCAATATTACGTTTGTTCAAGTCTTTACAGTCTGATTTAGCTTCAGTAGTTTAAATAGAAATAAAAAAATCTGCAAAGGAGCTTTTTTTAGAGTAATGAATTAAATCAATATGATCTAACATCATATTATGATCTAAACGTGTCTTACATGATGGATATACAAAGTGAAGGCAGACATCACTCCTCTGCTAATCATCCAGTCTCTTTGTCACTTCACAGGCGACAGTTATTGTTAATAGAGTGAGGCCCTTCAGGGTCTGGGCGTGTCTCTGTGAGCTGAGATCAGCACTTAACCTTAGTTAACCTGCTGATACTAAAGCGACTTTCCTCATGTGGCTGACCTCTCCGCCTCCTTCCATGACACTCTGGGTCAGTTATTACATTTCTCTGTAGAAACAAAATAACACCAAATTCCATTTCCTAACTGAAGCAGGGTCAGTGCAGGGAAAGATTAGTGCTAATAGAACAAAAGGGAAGGTGATGATGAGAACTGGGAATAAAAAAGGAGGAACAATTTAAGACAAGTTCATACATTTTATCACATCTTAAAGAGAAATCCATTGCTTGCTTTCCCCAAATGTATAGCCTGAGGGGTAAAACATTAATGCCAGGAGTCCATGAGGAGGTTTCTTCCATGAACATCATGAAAATAAATGGTTTTTCAGTTATGTGGCTGTTATGTTGCAGCTGCTTTGAAGTACAAGAGCACCAAATACTTCGTAAAAGCATTTAGCAAAAAATTATATGTTATTTAATCTTAATCAACAATATGAAAAAAAGAACAAAACTCTCATTATTATTCTTTTATTCATAATTTTATTAAAACATCATCAGCCTCCAACAAGTAAAGAATGTACATAATAATAATAATAATAATGATAATAAACTGAATTACATCAGGGAAAAAAGTATTTTCTGTTCGTATATATTTGTATTTATATTTTTTCTTTTGTCGATTCTTCAGTGAGGCTTTTTCTGGACTCTGATCGCTGCATTCTCTGACTTCAAGGCTTGAGCTAGTTTTAGAGGAATGTACAGTACAGGAAACAAAAAGCATCTTTCTTCCATCTGGTTTTTTTTCTTTTTCTGACATCACTACATATTTTGTCTCATTTGCAATTCATCACACACATCAACCACTTGTATCTGTTCCAAAACAATCTGAAATAACCCAAGCCTCCTGTGACGAACACGCACGCTTTTGGATGCACATTTGCAGGCACACGTTCTCTATATACTAGTGTGCGCACACACTAACACACACACACATATTAAAACACGCTTGGATGCCTGCAGTGGATGGTATAGTGCTGAGCTCCGGTGCTTTAATTAGACCTTTGGTCGTAAAGCGTCACGCTGACTGAGGCAGCAGCTTCCAGAGATCCTCTTTCTCAGCAGAAGACAAACAGAACAAAAAGCATTTGTCTACCACCAACCTTGTTCTAGTACAGCGCAGATAGCCCCTCATGACTGACCCTTGTCACTCTCTTCTCCTCCTCTCCATCAGAAGCGCATCATGCCAAGTGGTATGTCCTCCGGTGCTGGAATTGAAAGGAAATGCCACAGATGCACTGTCGAAAAAAAGTGACCTTTTAAAAAATATAAGATACTCACTGAGGGGGGACCAACTGTCCATTTTACACAACATAATGTCACTAGGCTGCAGGGTATGGAGATTGTCTCTTAATACAGTTAGAATTTTTAAAACATCTTTAACAATTAAAAACACAATAGCACGATAAAAACCTTTTTTGACTTTAAAGTCTGCACACTGCACTCAGAGTCAAGTGAAGGTTTACAGTATGTTCTGACAGGCAGGTGATGCTGAAAATCTCTTTTATGGTTTCACAGCAGTTCATGTGAGCTTGACAAGAGCAGAATATCATCCTGTCATGCAGCTGATTTCTCTATCTACCTCCACTCCAGGAGCTTTCATAAAAAGCAGTCAGTTTATAATGGTGCTGAGTCCATCGCTGGCGGTCATGTGTCAATGACGTCCTGCGCTGGCGAAGGTTCATGGGGTAAACTGGTGGCATTGGGCAGTGGCTGCGTGTGGCTGACAGAGTTCTGCTGAAGCTCTAGTGCCATGGCGTTCTGTGGGTGTGGGAACTCCTTCACCTGCCTGCGGTACTCCAGGAAGGTGGACGCCTTGGTAGCAATAGCCACCACGTTCTTGCCAACAAAGATGGTGGACACACGGCTGTCCTGAAACAACACCATGTTTACACCTCGTATGAGGATGGTGACCACGTTTATGGTGACCAGGCTCAGGACTGGGTACAGCATCATCTTCTGGGGCGACATGTGCTCCCCCTGCATGCTGATTTCACTGAGTGACACGCAGGGCAGAATGAGCAGCAGGATGTAGCAGTAGAAGAACATCAGGCCCTCAGCCCAGATGGGCAGGCCTGTCCGCTGGGGCTCCCACAGGTTTGCCTGGATATCCAGCAGGTCCAATAGGTCCAGAGCCACCCAGAACAGACGGCTCCTCATGTCTTCCTTCTTCCGAAAAGTTCTCACATATTCCATACTATCAAGAGCCACTAGAACCAAGTATAAACCTGGCACACACACAGATAATAGTAACGTCAAAGCCTTCCTGGCCACCGTCTCCAGACTCTTCCTGTCAGCTTTGCAATTCTGAAAGACAAAGTAGAGCTTGATCTCCAGCACAAAGATGTACAGAAACCAGAGGATCATGGCATATCCTCGTCGGGCCGTGCGCACCTCGGCGCCGACCCACACCGCCACATATCGCAGCACTATGAGGAAGCATACATCCCCTACCAGCACTATGATACACACACCGATCTTCCTGGGACCCTGGTTCTGCTCCACCAGGTAGGCATCCATGAAGGCCATGCTGGTCATGATGACAATAGTGGTCAGGCACACGTGGCGTTTGTCTGGGGGCGGCAACACCATGGCGAGGGCACCTGCTGGCTGTCACTGTCAGTCCACGGCTTTAAAAAAAACAACAAAAAAAACTCCAGAAGGTACACACGGTACTGTGTCTACTATTTAAGGTGCCGTGACAGCTCTGGTGTGCACAGCAGTAAACGTCCAGCTACAGTGTGTCTAACATTAAAATAATACTATAAGTCACTGCACTAAGAGTCCACTGAGGAGGACGTTATTGCAACGTAGAAGCAGAGTAGTATGTGGATTTAGAGGAGAGATGCTGGCTGTTGATTGCTCTCAGACCATGTGAAAACAGGAACATCACCTCGTTACTCAGCGGACTTCCATTGATTTGGCTCTGCTCCTGAGCGGCATTTACACCAAGGCTCTACAGCTGATACACCATGACTGAATGTAATCCACACACAGTCAAATGGAGAATACTCTGAGAGCGGGCTCAATCTAATAGACATGTGATGGGATTGTGGGACACGGTGCTGCAGTGCAGAAATGTTTATGGGGTTGTTTATTTTTGTATGAGACCGTGTACAAAGCAGTGATCCAGCCTGTGGATGTATGCGTGTGCGCACCGGTACTGCAGCTCAGCATGTGCGAGGAATTCCTCTTTGGATACTCCTGCAGACGGTGGTGCAGTGTGTGTGGCTCCTTGCAGTCCTGCAGTGTGTGTGACGGGAAACGGAGGAGAGAGAGGAGAGGAGTCTGCATTGGCCAGAGGCCCCCAGTCGCCATAAATCACAGAGACAGCAGGTCAACGGCCCATGAGGCCTTGCGTCCGACGCCGGCTTCCCCGGGGGGAGGCTCTTACACTGGGCTGAAGATCCATCCTTCCCCCCACCTCTTGCCACGTGCCAGCTTCTCCACAGCCTAGAGGAGGGAGAAATAAAGAGGAGAAGAGAGGGAGGGTGGAGGAGAAGGAGAAAGAAACCTGTCAGCACTACTGGGCCATATAACACAGTTTTCATTGCCAACGGCCCGCCACATACGAGGAGCCAAGTAATGTGTCAGTTTGGCTCAAATACAGCCTGTTTCACTATTGATAGTACAGAACATATTGCACATGTTACAGTCAGATTGCTTCAGTGTGCCATTACCTCTCTATTATATGTGTGTGTCACAAAACATCTGGGTAGATGGCTTAATATGCTCCTGTGTTAATGTTATTATATTCTGCATATTTGGAGCCATAATAACCAGTAGTTTCATTTTGGGAATACCATTAATTGAGGATTTATTACAAGAAATTGTAGAAACCCATTTAAAGTCTCATCTAGTAACTAACTGCTCGACACCTTCTTTTCTTTTTTCTTTTTTTTCTTCATTGCTTGGCACAAAATCTTCTTCTTAGGCAAAGGGTAAATGAGAAAAACAAGTTCATTTCCTGCACATATTCTGAGTCAGTCTGGTGTTAGTTTCCAAACAAAAAACACAGAAATGATGATTGTGGTGTCTGTGTAATACATGAAGCATTGTGAGGCATTAAGTGTTTTTTTGTGTGGTGCGTCTTCAGAAATTCGTAGCACATGTAAACTATCATGTGATGTGTGCTCACTGGCAAAAAAAGTGTCAAACTGCACATAGATAATGATAGCATATTTCACGTTTAATGTGACCTTCAGTTCAAGTTCCATTTACAGTCTGCAATTATAGTCTATTTTTGTTGAATGATTTTTCAAGGTGTTTCTGTTTTGACCTGTTTAGTATTCCAACTGATGTGTGTGTTGAGGCGTGTGACAGGTTGGGCGATGGTGTGTCTGTGTGTGTGGGAGGGGGGCTTGTCATCACCTCATCAAAAGTCCAGTAGGAAGTTTAAAGCACTCTCTGAAAAAAATGTACAGATGCCGAGTGCTTAACTCGCCAGCAGGAACCCACCTTGTGTGCTGGCGTCATCCATAAATAACACAGCATGTCTAAATATTAGCCTGGAGAGATAACAAGGCTGGATAGAAGACAGTGAAATGTGTTAATTGAGCAGAAACGTCTCCTTTGGTTCAAGTTTAGGCGGCATGAGCAGAAACTACAGTTTATCTGTCACTTTGTTCTTTTCGTTTCTTCCTGTTCCTCCTGTCATTGGATCCTTCAGGCAGAACAAAATATCATATTAGTGTTTCTGTCAGTGGAGGTATGTTCCAAATCAAGACATGACTGTATCAGTCAGAGAGCACTGGCAGTTCTCATATAAGCAAAAGATGTTTGGCTAGTACCAAATGACTTTTCAAGTGATTCACTGGCGCAGACAAATTTCCAGCATCGGAATAAAATCATGACAGTTTTGCCAGAGTTGTCGTGCACTCCATCAACTCAATCATTTGGTGTAAGGTGGTCATATAACTCAGTCCAAGCTTCCTGAAGTCTTATCCACATCTTGACATTCTGATAAAATCAAACATATTTATTATTACCAAAAGTTTTTTTAAAGTTTTGTTTTTAGTTTTTAGCACCTATTGGCTCGTGCAACTAATGTTCAATAATGTAAACACTGTCAACAATCAATAGACCCTATAGGTGTGTGCTATCCAGCACCAAACAGGAAACAGGTAGATGGTAAACATGGCAAGTCTCCAGGGAGGACGGACAGACCTTCATGTCCCTGTTCTCTCAACGAGGCTCGTGTCCACATTCTGCTGTGTCTTCTCTTTTTCTTTTTGGCTGATTTTCAAAACAAACCACTGCATATACAAGGGCTACTGCGGCCAAAAGCTGCTTCTGTTTCTGCTCCATTGTTAAATTTTTGTTTTTGTATACATTTTCACCAGGTAGCAGATGGGAAATAATCTCATTAGGAATCTAGTTGTAGTGTTGCAAATAGTGACCCTGCAAAATCCCCAGTCTTTGCAAAATCTTACAGTCTGTGACTAAACTCCACTCAGAGTTTAGTCACAGACTGTAAGATTTTGCATGGCACATTGCCTTTAGATGTGAGAGGGTGTCAGACTTTAGTCTTTTCAAAGTCTATTTAAAGTATTCTAGTGTCTGGTACACATAGGCAAATAACCATGACAACTACTGTCTGATGTAACCATCCCAAAATATTTGATCATTCTTGGTTGATGTCAAGACCCGCAATTGGAACCTAAAATGTTTAGTTTAACTCACTGCAAAGCAAACAATAAGTTGGCTTGCCATACATGCCAGTATCCTCACTGTATCTCAATGAAACTGGAAACCAATCAGAAATTTAGGTCAAACGGACCCTAGAGGACCCCAACACAGGTTTATGAGTCTACAGTCATGCACATGTAATACTCCCTGCACTGTAACATACATCCAATGCATCCTTACGATCACGGCAGTGTATCTAAGCCGTCAGTGCTCTGTTCACACTTTGCTGTATACCTGCTGCTACATTCACATACTTGTTTTCTGCTATGGTGCTGACACCACTGCTGTTCATACAGCATTTCAAAAACCCCACCTCCAACCCAGCATCTACCTGTAGTTTATATCCCCCTAGGGGGGGAGTTAGAAGTGTAGCTCCACACTCCCTGCTGTGTGAGATCAATGCTTCCTTGTGGGAGCAACAAGATCAGAGCCTAGATGCCAAACACTAATGCCGTACATTTTCGTACATTTAAATATCTACTCTATGTGAGTTGGCTGACTGAACCACAAATGTGACTCTTGACGAAATGTCAGGCTTAACAAATCTCATCAGCTGGTATTCATCCCATTCTTTGTCAACAATTCAGCTATAAATGAAGATAATCAATTAATAAATGCTTAGGGGTTTATAACTTTACAAGAAGCCATTAAGTTTGCAGTCATTGATATTAATAAGTCATTAATTTATGGATATAAATGATTAAATTGTCTAACAAAGGATATTTTCATGACCTGGCAGTTAACGGCTTTTAGCTGATCTATAAAACGTACATATATGTCCACTAATCAGATGGACTCCTCCTGTCCGAATACCGAGGAGTCCTTGAGCGAGATATTGAACCCCAAATTGCTCCCCATGGTTGTGCCATCAGTGTGTGTGTGTGTGTGTGTGTGTGTGTGTGTGTGTGTGTGTGTGTGTGTGTGTGTGTGTGTGTGTGTGTGTGTGTGTGTGTGTGTGTGTGTGTGTGTGTGTGTGTGTGTGTGTGAGAGTGAATGGGTGAGTGAGCAGAAGAAACACTGTAAAGTGCTTTGGGTAAAAAAGCTATATAAATGCAGCCATTTATTTGAACTTATACCCCCAAGTTATAAAGGATGCTTTAAGAGAAAATGGTTCTTAGAAAATATTAACATTACCAAAAGAAAAAAACATCACCATCTTTAAATTTGTCATCAAGTGTTTCAAACAAATACCGAAGGTCATTTTCTGAATTGTTTGGCAAAACAATTGCAAACCTTTTAGTGATATTGATTAGTTTCAGAAATGAATTTCACATTGCTCAACCACTATGTTTACATTTCTAAATCAAAGACTGCTATTTCACTCCCGTTTTGACTAACTGAGGTCTTGATGTGAGAGATTTAAGTATGTGATAAATAAACAGTTTAGGAGTTTGTTTCCCACCGCTCTGTGTGAAATCACCAAAGCAAAATGGGCTTTTGAGTTTTCTGAATGAGATTCAAAGAGTGAGAAGAGGTTATTCCCCCTCATAAAAGCATTGCGCTTAAAGATCGTGAACTGTGTCACATACCCATAAAGCATAAACAGAAACATACAGAGCTTTATTGCCTCCTTGCAAGAAATTAAATATGACGTACATTTGGGTGTTGAAGAAAAAAAAAAAAAAAAGACATTACATCAAATGACATCCAAACTCAAAGGATGTCAACGTAAACCCAGTTTATGACAAGCGTGGCACCAGAACGAGCCTCATTTGTAATCCAAGCATGGATTTGAATGTGTAAAACCCATTATGTAGAACAGGGCCTAAGTAAGAGATTAAATTCATAAGATGGTGATTAATTGACTGATTAGCAGAATGCTGTGGATCATTAACCTGCTATAAGGAAGACTGCTCCCACATATACAGTACATCACATCATCATTTAAATGCCATTAATTATCAAAAAAGACTTTGAGATTGTTTCCCTAATGAACAGATTAAATACTATGAGAGTGCTAAATTGGATGGTTTGAACCTCACAGGAATTACAACTTCAGCAGGGAAACATGGATCCCGAGATGTCATCTGTGTTATTGGAAACAGGAAGCTGATGAACTTTGACAATAATAGATGATTAATAATCCTGTCTGTCATATACTGTAGAAAAGTGCCTTTGTCTGTGTGAAATGATGACATGATGAGGATCTTTTTTTTGCGTGTAATTTCTGTTCAGCATTTATAATGTATAACCCAAAGCTTAAGATTAGCCCAGAGTTGTCACTGAAAAATTAGATGAAAAAGGGAAGAAATGTCTGTAGATATGCAATTTGACGGCTGTGACGACTGTTATGTCACATCTTTGCTTGGCTTTTTTTGCCCCTGCAAGAGCACAGTCCTACAGTATACTGCATGCTGTAGGTTTCAGCTTCCCTTACATGCTTCAATTACAGTGTATTACTTACAGTATATCACACTATAAATAGGCCACATGGAGGGCTGTGAACAGTCAGTACAACATTTCTTTACACAGGGACACTGTTATTGTGTCTGTGGTCCAGGCCATTATCTCTCTAAACAGCCTCAGCTTCCCTTGTCAGGCAGTTTTATTAACGGCTACCTTGCCTAACTCGCTGCAAGACTTCCACATGGATCACAAAGGTTGAGGCAGCAAGTGGCATTAATGCAACTCTTATTGTTAGTTTTGCCAATTGTTATAAAAAAATGTGGAAAATGACCTGTTAAGGCCAAAGAACAAGACAAGTCAGTAGCACTGTGAGAACAGGAATTTGGCACAGTATTTTTCCACTCTCTAAATGTGGAAAGAAAGCCAAATCAAAAGCTTTTGGGTTGTTTAAGTGATGCAATTTCCAGGTGCTGCTTTTGAACACGCATAAAAACAATTCTCTTTCATGCACCGACTTAACTTAATTACATACATGTGTTCTCGCTAGATTGATGTCTGTCAGAGTCTTCCAAGAAGCTTTTCCTTTCAACGTTGAGTCGTTCCTCGACACTTCATACACCTTGTGAGTTCTGTGAGCTAGCACTTGTTTACAGCACCAAAATCATTTCATGCTGCTACTCTGGATGGTATGCTCTGTTACCTGTTGGCTTCAAAGAAGATTGAGATGTTTATGCTTTCGGGAAGCTGCATTGTTATGCATTAAATGTATTGTATTACATGCCCAACTCTGCTTTCTTTCCACGTTTCCGCTCTCCTTTTTCCAGCCTCAACACCCAAAAGATGATTAAATGTTTGCGTCAATGTCAGTAACACTGCAGTGGGACGTTCAGGTCTCCAGAGCACTCTATTTTGTCCGATATTTATGTCAGGTTGTCTTCATTAGGGCCAGAATGAGACCCATATGTCGCCTTGGCTGCCAGCCATCTCCATCATCTCAGCAGGTGCTCTGCACTGTCCTTTGTGTTACAGTCAGCGCTTGGCTAGTTTTGGGAGAGGTGGCAGATTGCTATGAATTCGCCCAGTATGGCTCAGCACAGCTCAACTGAACAAAATTCTCACACACACACACACACACACACACACACACACACACACACACACACACACACACACACACACACACACACACACACACACACACACACACACACGAACTTAACACACACACACACACACACACATATATATGTACTGTACAAGTATCAAAGCATGCACTGACATCTTTTGCGCATGCATGAAAGCTCCCACACAAAACTTTCAGCTCCCTGAAAGATTGCTGACAAGATTTCAATCTGCGGGTCACATTTTCATCTTTTCATCATCAGCTTGATAACGCTATTTAACCACATACTGTACTGATCGCATACATTGTGTACTGATTATAACATAGTCCCTGGACAGATGTTCAGATGTGTCACATATTGCCCTGCTGGGACTAATAACCAGCCTGGCTGTATTCAATGATGTCTGCTTGAGTCCCCCTAGTCGTGCTGATGAATGTGTGTAACATCTCTTAGGCTCCCAGTGCATTTCCTTAACATATTAAAACCTCCAGACTCAGCTGCTCTCCTGGGGCTTAGCCTTGTCTGCAATGCATTATTCACAGTGTATATATCTACAGTATTGAATAGATCCGTGTGTTGGTGTGTTGAAATTCTTAACACATCTCTTTTGCATTTTATTGTCATTATTATTTTTGGCTGGTTAAGTCCTTTCTACCCATTTAGTGCAATTCAAAGGCTCAAACCTCAATTAGTCAAAACACAATACGCATGGCTTGTGCGATAGTTACTGCTCTTAGATTTCCATTCTCTTGTTTCATTGTTATCCCTACATAATATGCTTGTAATTGCTTATGTGGTTGTTCTGGGTTAGGATACTGAGTAGGATCTGAAACTAAGAAGAGGCCTGTGTTTTGTTGCAGTGGCTAAGCTCATTTTATCATCCATTATGGTTGATTAAGGCTGATCCTCACTCTACTTTGCCATGTCACATTATGTGTGTGATAAGCATTGAGGGTTCATTTCAGCACATAACTGTAACTAACCCAATCTGTATTTGGGCTGTCGGTGCTTTTAAATAGCCGTGGGCATTGATCAAACGCTGCTGAAATCAAACCCGCTGCACATGACAAAGGATGGATAGCTGCTGTGCAGGGTAGACTCCCATCATAGGCATTGTATAGGGTTAGATGTTGAAAGCAGCTCAAAAGTGCTTTCCTCCCAACTTGGCCCTCAGCAGCAGAGACAGGAGGCTTTTCAACATGACAGACACGTCTTTTTCTCCCCTGCCAACTCTCAAACGGCCATAATGTGTGCAGCGTCAATCAAAGTGTATTCTTTATTCACAAAGCTGGGGAGAGGATCAAAGGCACCGTGCCACAGTGAGTCATCATCAAAGTGAAGAGCAGCCCTCTGACATCCCACCCGGCAGTTAGTCACTGACACAGGGGGTGAAGATGACTAGTTGGCCAATGTAGACGCATAACATGACAGGAAACCATTGAAGTACTGTCCAAAAAATGATGCTGTTTAAGTGGCTTAAGCTATGAAAAGTTGAACTTTTTTTGATTAAATACTTTGTAATTTCTGTTTCCTGGTAACATGCACTCTGAATAAGGCTGTATTCAAAAGTTACTGAACTGTACAGAAAGCTGAAAATCCAAACTCCACTTAAAGCTGCTTTTCAACTAGCTTCTGTAACTCAATGAAATTTCTCACATAGTATTTCTTTCATCTACCTTATTGAAAAAATGAAACTGCTCCCAGGGTTAGTTCTCCCTACTTGACAAATGAATTCCTATTAGAATTCAAACCTTCAGTGATTTTAACTACTTTAAACAAGCGTTTATTAGTTAACATTCAGACTGCAGCACCCATGAGCACAGTATACACCAAGTTCCTCCCTTATCCTTGATGTCCACCCACACTCTCTTCTCTCTTCTTTCCGACTGTTTATCTGTAATTACTGCTGTCTAAAAAATATTGTGGTCTTCCATGGCTGTCTGTTTTTTCTCTGTGTCAGTGTCATACCCTCACAGCTTACCAACCGGCTGGCCTCAGCCTGGAAAAATGGTGGCATTTACTTCTCCTTGTGCTTGATAGAAATGCTGAGTGTTATGTGTCGCTAAAAAACAATAACACAATTGTATTCGATATTGTATGAAAAAATTCAATCATTTTCTAGTCAGCAGAGTGAACTCTAGGAAATACTTTCATGTTCCAGAGCTCCATTTTTAGTCATTTTTATTACTAGAAATGTCAGAGTGATTTTGATTTTCTTACTTCTGGAACTGGGTTCACCTAAGCTCTCCATAAAGAACAGAGTGTACTCCATGCTTTGATGTCTGCGATTGTGAATAATCATTCGAAGACGAAATGTACTGGTATCATAAATCTATAGAGGCCTAAAAAAATTAAGGGAAGAAACCTGCTCAAGATTTTAAATAATTTATTGAGTGTGTTTGTTTGTAAATCTTCATCATCAATCATCAAAGATTTATTTTTGGGCTTTTGCCTTTATTTTGATAGTAGATGGCATAGAGGCCAACAGTAAATGGGGAGAGGTAGAGAGGGGAATGACCTGCAGCATAAGTCCCCCACTGGAATTGAACTGAGGACGCTGCCATTATGTGGCATGCACGGTAACCACTCAGCTACCAAGGCGCTCCTTCATCATCAATCTTCATCATCTTTGTTCACAATCCATTTTCTCCACTACCAGTAGGCATTACTCAACATTAACTTAAATTTTGAGCTGATTGCTCGATGAAAATAAGCCCATAATAATATATAATAATATATAATAATACATAATAACCCTTCTTGTTTCATTTTTTGGTCTCCATCAACTCTTCAGCAGCTTCATGCTCCACTGTGTTCACCAGCTTATTTGTAGTTTGGTGCTAGGCAGGTGGGGTACAGTCAGTTTATTAGAGTATTTTGATAAAAACAGCTGTCTGCTGTAACTGTGACTTGCTGGCCGTAAAAAACAAAAATATGAGCCGGCAGATGTTGGAGCTGAGGGGAATAGCTTAGTCAAATGATAATTATCTGTGGGTTTGTCACTGTGAGCAACACCTTTACATTATAAGTAGTCATCTGATGCATTGTTAATATAAATATATTGATTGGTAGCAAAGTTGTGTGACAGCTTTAAGTAGATTGAGGCTTTTGCCACAGGCGACCAAGACTCCTTCTAACAATAGTTTAAGACCACAAAAGAAATCCAGTGAGGGATGACTAAACACTTCTCACCAGCGCTATTCCTGTGCTGTCTGTGTGAAAGAAAATCCCACTCAATTTAAGAATTATTGCAGGTTGTAGTTTAAGGCATTTCAGTTGACCCACAAAATACACTTTAGAACCAAAATGTGCTCCAGCCTGTCAGCTCTGATCAGGGAAACATAACCCCCTCCTTGCTAAATAACTTAATTTTCTCTCACTTTTACCAAAATTCCCAAATTGCAGTCAGTGGAGCAGGACCACATATAAATCCCAGCTGCTTTGGCCCCGTCAGATTCAAACCTAAAGCAATAACAATTGAATTCCCAAATAATTAAGTTTTGCTTCCTGTTAATTGCTTTTGTAAACCCCCCCAAAACAACAAAAACAAAAAAACAACACACCTTCAAGCACATACTGTAACAACCCCTCACACTGATAATTGGATTGTCCTTCCATGTGATTGTTGTTAATTTTTTTTAATTTAAGGGGCCACAAAAGAGCAGAGTGCTGCAGTGATTACCATTACTCCTCATCCATCTTTATGCACACACAGAAACACACATACACATACTCAGACAAACATTTCTGGCATGGCATTGACGCTGTACCATGGTAACACGCTATTACACACTCCCCCAGCTTTTAATTCTCCCATGCACCGATGCAGGAGTTTAACAGGCATATTGATTTGCCCCCGTGCAACACCAGCTCTCATATTCATTCCTCTAATGATAATTTGGGTGTATGATCACCCAGGGACAGAAGTGATTTTTATCCAGCGGTTTTACAGAGAGATCCATTTAATCTTTGTGTCAATAACCCCCCCCCCCCCCTCCTCCTCCTCCTTCCTCCCCTTCACCCCTCTTCCCCTCCCCAGCTTGCTCTTTTGCCATGCCTTGCAGTTCCTCCGCCTGTGTTCACTGTCGCCATTTCTAATCTGGCCGCCTTAAGGGAGGTGGCATCCATACCTCATTCCAGTCACGCTGCCGTTCTGTTTGCTTTCCATTCCTCTTGAGGGTATTATGACTTCCCAAAGACCTCAAAACCTCAGAGGTCCTATTCAGTATTTATCATTTCTGTATTGTGTTAATGCTGCCGCACATGTAGCTGAAAATGAAGCAAGTAAGGATCCTCAGAATTGTGATCTGTAAGGTAGTGTTTGACCACTAAAGCTCACTTTGTTTTCTCTCTTCATTAAACACCCACTCGCCCTGCTGCTTTGCATAAAACAGATGTGCACTGGCAGGTAAAAGGGCAAGACCAGTCACCCTCATGCACCGTCCTCAGAGGAAAAAAGTAACGGAAGAAATGAGCGAGGAGATGAGACGGAGGGAGATGGAGAGAGGGATTAATGCAAGAGAGCAAGGGGTTGCTGTTCCATGTGAGTGAAGAAAAAGGCAAAAGAAATGCGATACAGGGAGGATTTGAAGTGCTGTTAATGAACTGGGAGTTAAAAATGGATACCTTTTTGTAAAGGAAACGCATTTAAATATTAGCAGCCAGGGATTTATGTTGACAGTGAAAACAGGCAGGAAGGAAATCTTACATTCAGTCTTAAAAACTGATCTTCCATTTTTAAAAAAAGCAATTGAAGAAAATATATTGATGCTGTGAGAAATGTTCCCCATTTAAGGGATGATAGGTTTTTAAAACCAAATACTAGATCATTTAGCTTAGGTAGAGGGGTTTGGTGGCAGACAAGGAACTTTGTCAGACTCTGTTCACATCTGTGACGTGAAACAGGGCATTTGACAAAATGTTGCAGAACTTACAGAATGTGTCTCACAGGCAGGCTGTTTGCTGAAGGCATCACCTGCTTTGTTGGATAATGAAATGGAAAACAATATTTCACTTAGGATTAGACAATTGTTTGCTGTGCAACTCCCCGAAGTGTTTCAAATTTCTTGGCAACTGCTTCTGCGGAGGTGAACTTTAGAAGTATTGTGCATCCCTGGAAAAGGTCTCATCCAATTTATATTTACTCACCGGAACATTGTAGAAATTAGACCTCTGAAGAACTTTATTACACCAAAATAATCAAACAGCTGTAATCATTTTTTACAACGAGACGTGACTCATACTGTACTATGCAGAAGACCTTTTTTTTTCTTCTTCAGGCTTTACTTCGACTGCTGCCTGGTCATGCTTTACTAGAAACTCTGGACTGTGTTACTGTGAACAGACTGTTGTAGCTTTTGGCATGTTGTTGTGAACCAGCTCATTGGTCTGCAAACTTTATGTGTGATTATTGTAGATGGGATCATTTGGCTGTGGGTTGTAATTGTGTGCTTTCACGTACAGCAGTGTTGAGCATCTTATTTGGAAAACATAATCAAATTCTAATATCTTATTTCTCCCTTTTGACTGCACTCAGCACTTCAAAAGTCCTATCCTCACAGTGAATCTGAACAATGTGAATGTAATGAATGCAGGGCTGTGTCCAACATTACTCCCCATTTACTTTAGTGCACACCAAAGCCATTTGAGTTTCCAAATTCATAAGGTGAATTTAATGAAAACTGTAGTGCCATTAAAGATTACCACACGTCAATGCACTGTATTTTACAGATGAGAAAACAGCAGTTATGTGACACTGCACCTGTCAGTGGATGATGCTAATAATGATGAGATTACTCTTCACTATAGAGTCAACTACTGAGTGTCAAATATCTAGGGGGTAGTAAAAGAGGGAGGGATTTCAAGATTTTAATGAAATGAAGAAATTCCATCCTTACAGTGAAGCCGTTGCATTCATACACCCTGCAACTCTGAACAAAACCCAGTGATTCTTGACAGTAGGCTTACCAGTGGTCAGCTAGACCTGTGGTTCTCTAACTGTTTCATGTCAAGGACCCCTAAACTGACACAACTTAGACCACGATCCCCCATTTGATAAGATTCTTGCTTTTAGGTGTTTTATTATAGAAAGGGATATAATTATAGTGAAAATTAATTATTACCCTCTTACTTTGAGAGCCACTCACCTAGACAACTAAGAAGGCACAATATATAACACAACAATTCTCCCTTTATATCGTATTCCTTTCTATTAGGCATTCAGCTCCTACCCCAAGCTTACACATCCTGGAACAGTCTGTCCATGACACACAGAGATGAGACTGATATCAACCCTTAAAATACAACAAACAAACTGATCTACCTAAGAGTCAAAGTGAAAGAGTGTTACTGGGATTAGTGAGTGTAATGTATTTAGCTCAGTTTACATTGAAATCTCTGCTGAAAAAATAATGACATTATTATAGTGTGTTATTCAGTAATGTTGTAAAATGACACAAGACACAATACGGTGTTGCTGATTGCTAACAAAATGTGCTTAGTATCCAGAAGACACACATTTATCTTAGCATATGAGCAGAAAACTCACTATAATGTGATACAGAAGTCCCTACAGATTCATTGTATCCACACACACACACACACACACACACACACACACACACACACACACACACACACACACACACACACACACACACACACACACACACACACACACACACACAGGTGTTTTCACTTATGTTGCCTGATGAGACAACTACTCAGGACTATGTTTGATTGACAACTCCCGCTACACCTGCTAGAGCGGACACAATATTGCATAACATTGAGGTCAACGCTGTGACAGTGTCTGAAACTGTTGCTGCTAATGGTAAGTAATCAACTTAAGGCCATACAGTCATATCACCTGTCTGAAAACACTGTAAATAAAAGAAAACTGATTATCTATTCAGAGCAATGTCAAAGGGGTTCGGAAGCTTTGCAAATATATATATATATATATATATGTGGTTTCTCAAGGTCAGTCATGTGGTTTGTTTGCATTTATCATCCTGAGACGCTTTGAACATGGAATTTGGAATTTTTAACTTGGAAATTTCTGACCTTTGACTTGAGTAAAGCACACCATAAATATCCTGCATATCTCCACCTCACATCAACCTGAGTAAAGGTGTAATCAGCCGGAGTACTTAAAACACCTGTGCGGCTATGAGAGGCCTTTAAGAATAATACTGAAGATACTACTCAAAGTCAAACAAACTAAACACTGACTTATTTTACCAGACAGCTCATGACATCTACTGTATAATGCAGCACTTTCCTCTCCTCTGAGCCTGAAGTCCAGAATTTAGCAAACTTGAAATCTTTGACACTGTGTTTCCTGCCACCACTGCTGCAGCATAGTGGTCCAAGATGGCAGCCAAAAGGTCACAGGACAGTAATCTGTGGTGGGTGGCTTTAATGCCAGAGTGCCATAATAGCTGTCCTTAAATTGAATTTGGTGTACTAACTAAACTGAGTGATTATATCATAGCTGCCACTTTTTGAAATCACCTTACTGTAAAAGGCTTACTTGCACCATTGCATTATATTAATAGTAATTTATTTAATAATTTGTGATGTTGTGTTCAAGAACTACTGTGCCGGTAAGACCTTTCTATGCAATGGGTTTGTTCATGCGCACCACTTCTCTTCCACTTCAAGATGATCGCACATTCTGTTCTTAATGTAGGCGTCTTCTTATCAATTAGGAAGATCTGAAGCCAGGCGTCAAAAAAAATGACACCAACATCAGGTTGTTTGATGTAAACAGCCCTGCAGAGGCCCCCCAGCCAGATGGGGCACGCTAATAAACTTCTGTTATATCATGCCTCTCATACAAAGCTACACAGTAATTTACAAACGATCAACAATGCAGAGGAGCTATTAAGATAGGCAATTAAAATCTGAGGTATTAATTATGTGGCTGTGAACAATTAAACTCAGACATACAAAGAGGAATTTGTACAAAATCAATCTCCGCAGAAGCCTGTAAATGCTATGTTATGTATTGGTTTATGAGTAATGATTTATAATGTTGCGTTGCTGAATTCACCAGCCTCAGCTTATCGGGAAGGAAGTTACAACAACCAGTGGGGCCAGATGGCAAAGGGCCCAGTCAGATTTGAGTGCCAAGGGGTCTGTTAAAGCATGTATCTGACAATAGGTCATAATACAATATATTGTGATGTAAAAATGTGATGATATGCATCTGGAGGCAAAAAAAAACGTGCAGCAGTACTTCATTTGCAGCACATTAATGTGTTGTTGTAATCAGAAGCAATCAGTGGCTCACCTTCACCTCCAAGACCTATGACAGTTTTTCACCAGCAATTGCGTTGAAAGTGTCACATCACTATCAGGTCAGTAAAGCACAGAGCCCTGCAGTTTCAGAGCAGACTATTGAGGGTTGCCTCCACTTGACCACTCTTCAGAAAGTGGCCAGTTTTTCTCTGCATTCCTGCAAATCTTAAATCTGGTATCTTTGCAGATACCTTGCCAGCAGCTGTACTTGTGTGTAACTGCAGAGGTCAAACTAATGTGACCTTTTTATTTTGAAAAAAGGTCAATGCAGTCATTTCTTTAGGTTATTACATACATCCAGTCAAGAATCCTCTCTGCAAGAAGGCAGATCATTTATTTATGTATGAAACATTTTTTTTCATTTTTCAACAGAAAATATGTCACCTGTGATTGCTGGGATCCACAAGAGGATAAGTCACTGTGAGGAGGTCAAAGGCCATGGCTGAATAGATCAAATATTTCAAGTCACAGCAGTAATTTAAACTGTGACGTGTACTGGATCACAACAAGGTCAGTTCTTTACATTTAAACTGTAAATCCAAGTTGCAGATACAGTGACTGTGAAATAATAATGCTCAAGCTACCTGGGTTTGGTATTCAATATATGACCATTTACCTGTAATATATCTATTTGTATATTAAAGGTAAATGTCTTAACATTTTTTCAACTTTGAGACATTTATGTCAAATGTTGAGTTAAATTACTTTGATTGGGGTTTAACAGATTTCTCAGGCCATCAATCAGTACCCATATTTCATTATTTAACTGTATCATAACTAATTGAATTGTCCTCATTCTGATCTTACATATTGCAGCAACCCATTTAATGAAACTGTATTGTATAAAGAACATATTAGAGTATTCACTGATGTTTCAGCTTTGCAAGACTGACTTAAAGATCTACAGCTTATAATGAAATCACATTTCTTGTAAAATCACACTTAGTTCCTGTCAAAGTTCTTTTTTCATTATCTGATCTGCTGCCTGGAACACATTGTGAACACCGCGTCGTGAATTGATTTGAAGAGTTAGAAAAATATTGTCCCATCTTTACTCAAGGTTTTAGATGAATCTTGGGGGAGTTGCTGTGAGCTGAAAAGTCAATCTGATCAATCAGCCAACCGCTGCCAGCTTTTTCAAATGAGGACAGCCTCCATCTGTGAAAGTGCTATGCTGATGCATACCACATACACACACACATACACCTGAGGGTAGCCTGCACCTTCAAAGGCAACAGAGTGTATAGAGAAAGAATTAAAAAACAGCAATTTGCTGTCTTTTTCTGACAATGTGATTCTGCCTTTGGGCTGCGGTGTCGTTTTTATTAACAGATTAAAAGCCCAAAAATTAATTCAGAATTAGCAATTCATCAAAAAGTTATTGCCATTTTGTTCTCCCCAAACTGGGTGTAAAATCATTCAGGCTGTGGGCTCCCGTTTTAGCAATCCTATTTTTCCAGCTCAGAGAGGGAGTCGGTGGTAATGCATTGTCGACTGCTACTGTAGTTCTTTTTGAGGCTCGTAATGGCCTTTGACAGAAGTGGGGCCGTATTTAACTGCCTCCTACATTGACACGCAATTTAGTTTTAGCTAATTATAGGGTACAGCGGTCATAAATTATTCCCTGTTCTTCAGCTCTCCCTCTCCCACTTTCCTCATACACAGACAGAAACACACACACCCACATAGCTTCACCATCCATACAAACAAAATTACCCATCTGTTTTCACACTGAGACTGAATGTCACATACAATGGAATGCCGCACACTGACTCTGGTGGGGGCTGAGAGGCAGAAAGAAAGAAAGAAAGAAAAAGAGAGGAGGCAAAGAGACAAGAGTGGGAAAAATCCATTCATAAATACTCAGCCTTCACGCTGTCTCACAGTCACAGATTCTTTGAGACTCCAGTGACTGCGCATATCACAAGCAATGCTTTAAATTATCACTACACCAAAAGATGGAAACATAAAATGCATCTCGACAAGAGTAGGAGAGAAGGAGCCAGAGGAAGGCGGCACAAAAGCAGCCTGCTAACAGCATAAGATGCTAGAGCTCCCCAATTATAATAACGAGGCATTCAATGCTTTACCCAGTTTGCATGCAGCAGAGAAATACTTTCAGACTCTCTAATATTGCATGTGGTGAAGATTTTATTAAATTGGCTTTGTGCTGTGCATGTATGGTACTGTATATGTGCCAGTATGTCTTTTGGCAGGTATGTTATTTTGACTGTAAAGATTTCTCGAATCACGCCTGAATATCTATTTCATATTTTAGCTACTGTAGGTTTTGGTAGACTGACTTGATAATGGGTTAAAGGAAAGAGACACTTATTTAGGAGGTTGTTCTTGGTTCCTATCTATAAAAAGATTAAGACATATACATTAAAATCATACCCGAGTGTCCACAGTAGCTTATTGGCTCATGGGAGAATGAACCATGCAGTACAATACAATGTTAACAGATAATAGGTGATTATAACCATATTGTATTATCAAACAGTGAGGCGTTGAAAACCGCTACAATATGTGGCCGAGACTCAATTTCGATGAACAAAAAAACAGTTATTTAATTTTCACAGTATTCATTTATCTTATGGATGACATGTATTGCACAAAAAAACTGTGTAATTTACCTCAGCCAGACACCACTGCTACCGGCTAGCTACTATATGTTGCATTGACTTGAGTAAAAGGATGATGGATTGGAGGATGGCTTCCATTTCTGTGCTGCTGTTTATTGTCTAGGTGGGAACATAATTTATATATTGGCTTGAAACAGTCAGTTCAGACCCAGCGTGCTACAAAAGAACAAGTTATTTTAGTTACCTGGCAATGTTTGCATGTTCATACAGAGAAACATATTGATTTCATCCTGCTGAATTTGTGTGGAGTAGCAAAGTTTCAAAGCTACCACTGGCATTTACCCACTGAGCCAACAAGCATACCTTGTTTGCTGTACCTCATTTCTCCCTTGGCTGGACTAACATGAATCAGTAGAGGAGGGATTTTGCCTGAATATGCCAAAGAGACGGTGCCTTAGCTCTACAGATGCACCGGGTAACAGAAATCAACGTGAGTGACGAACACAAACACAGGCTTAATGAATACATGTCCTGTTGTCTTTTTTCTTTTCTTTTCTTTCTCTCTTGTCTATCTCTGTTTTTTTCCCCATAAATGTTGAAAAGAGAAGTATCCACAAGGGGGAAATGCTCCAATTCTCCCATTTCTCTCCTTGAGTGAGCTCACAGTTTCCTCTCCTCCTGTCTCCCTCTCTTGCCTCTACATCTTTGCTGTCCCGATTCCTTTCTTATTTCACCGAGCCTGTTTGACCTGCGCTAGGGAATATGGCTCTGCCCCCCTTCACCCCACACAGAACTAAGAATCTTCTTCCCTGCTCCCTATTATGCCGAGCATTTGCGGAGCACACCTCGCTCAAGGTCATTTGTTCAACGCTAAGCTCACACTGTTCGTGTTTACACAGCAGGAGAGAACAAGTGCTTTGAATCAGAACTGAACCTACAAAACATGGCTTTTTTATTATAATGACTTAAAACAGCACTGTCTAGGGGAGGCTTGAGAGAATGTTTAAAAGAGCATGTTAAAGCCAAATTTCTTTGTTGCTGGGGCGACCGGTCTCCTGGCAAAGACTTAGGTGTGATATTAAAGAGCAGGGCTATAATAAAGACCCGGCTCCCCGGAGAGAAAACACCCATGGCCAGTTTCACTGACATGGATTACTTCTGGTTCTAGACTAATTTGCCTTTACAGCGGATGTCTCTGTTGAGAAATCTCTTTAGTTGGAGGGTATGCGTAACCAACCCCCTGGGTCTCACTCCTGAAGTTTCTTCACTCCAACCGTCTGGCCTTTCCTCTCCTCTCTCCTTCTAAAAGCCCCAGATAGATGTGGACTTTTTCCAACCACAGTCTGGCCTCTCTTCCCCTGGCTAGGATGCTAGATTTAAGACGTGAACAGATAGCGAAAGTTGTATGGCTACGGCTTATTCATCATGTTAAATATCCCTTAGCCTTTCCCGCTCCCTGTGTAGATTATTCAAATGACGGCTCCCTCATATTTGGAATTAGGCTGGAGACATATTGGCTCATAAATTGGCTAGATCCGACAACACGCTCCAGCTGCAAAGAACTCCCGTGATGTATGCTCTTGTGTGTCATAATGTACTATTATTCCATTCTGAACATGCTAGTGGGTGCTGCGTCTGTGTCAGCCGCACAGATTAGAGTCATAAAACTTGGCGCTGAGATGATGTGACATTTCGCCCTGGCTGTAAAATCTCTGCAGGCTGGTTGTACTTTAACACTGTAAATTCCGAGCCTGCGGTAAGAGCACTGAGTCAGGCTTGTGCATGCTAATGGTATGTTAAATGTCTGCATATATTGATGTAGTGCCCTATTCTTGTTTGTATTTGCGCTTATCCCATTTACTTTAGCACATCCTCTGGTGAAGTCTCTGCACATATAATTTTAAACTGTTAACAAGACCTTCAAACCCAAGATGCGTTTGGGCATCTTAACTCTTTGCATCAGTGTATTCAGCCATGACTGAACATGCGTATGCACTATAAACAGTATATGCATGACTTTGTATTTGCTTGGCTGTCTCTCCGTCCTCCTTTGTGCCTGCACAAAACGCTGTATGAATATTCATCCTGTGCTCTATTGCTGCGTGCATGTGTGTTTGTGTCTGAGTGGCACTATCAGTATCTCCCCAATTTATCGGGTGGGGTGGCAGTGGGTTGAAAAGGGAAGGAAAAAGGGACAATGAATGACATTGACAGGCAACGTGCTGCAGAATGTCTCCCTGTTCCAGGGACACTGAGTTGATCGCTGATAGCAGATGTGTGCCTAATTGCAGAGGGGTTGGGTGCCCTGGATACGTCTCTGTCTCCTCTGTCTCTGCCTGCCAGGAAGCTAAGCCCCCTCTAGAGCCCCCAATCACTGCTTCTAATTAGAGGCCTTATCTCTATCAATCACAGGGCCTTTCGCTCTCCTCTGCGGGCCGCTGCGTGGATAACAGGGAAACTCTGAGGTGCCAAACTGGACGAAAACCAAGCGAAAATTGCAAGAGGAAACAAATGTACGTGAGAGATGTTGAAGGATTGTTAAGGTTTGCGAAAAAGAACAAGTTCTGTGCAAGAGCGGTTGAAGGGCCGTCGAGTTCTTGTGAAGGGCTGGACAGCTGAACCGTAGCCATGAAGTGGCCTCTGTTTACTCATTCCAATACTATTTCACATGATTTGCAGCAGTATTTCATTGGAATTAAACCTGTGTGCTGTTTGCTGAAGGGAGTGTGCAAACAGGCTTTTAATAATGATCTTGAGCACAGGCCTGGCCAGGATGGTGTGGTGGTCACAGAGGATAAGAGGGAAGATAGACAGGGAGGTGAGGGAGAAGTGGGAGCTGCAGAGAAATCCTAACTGACAGAGGGAGAGGGATATTTGGAGGGTGAAGATCAAAGCGGTATGTATTTGTATGTTGTACAGGTGGTGTAAAAGTGGAAATAAAGTCATTTTAATTCAAATACATTCAGCATCCAGTGATCCTTGCATACAGATCCAGTGAGCTACTCCACTAGAGTAGTTGAAGGTTAAGTGCTTTTACTCAATGGCAACTCAGTAGTAGCTATTGAGTTCAAGGAGAACAGTATACATTTACTTTCCCACATTTTTCAAGCTGATTCTTCAATGGTTTCCAGTCTAAAGCACATCTATCTATCTATCTATCTATCTATCTATCTATCTATCTATCTATCTATCTATCTATCTCTCTATCTATCTATCTATCTATCTATCTATCTATCTATCTATCTATCTATCTATCTATCTATCTATCTATCTATCTATCTATCTATCTATCTATCTATCTATCTATCTATCTATCTATCTATCTCAATTGCAAAAGTTTCTTTACTCCTCATTTTTAATTAATTTTAATTTATTGTAATTAATATTGTTGTATATTTTGCTCTTCACACTACAGTAAAGGTGGTGGGTTTATTGCTGCGTTATTGAATTAATATCTAGCAGACTGAAATATCATTAACTGGCACGATAGCACAAATGTATTTGAATTTTGAAGCAGAGCTGGTTTTACCCGACATCCTGATTAACAATTCTAAACAGCTCGGAATATGGAGAGGGTCTCCTTATGCAGTAAATATGATGGTTTTAGTATTTCATTGTAGTGTATTGTGTACAACCAAAGAGGATAAGAAGAATAGATAAACACTTTGCGAAACATGCTTATTGTATCTAATTGAGAAGATCAGTAATAAGTGGCATTGATCTTCTCATATAAGTCTTAGAGAGCAAACAAGCACATTTTTATGAACCAGTGTTTTGTCATTTACTACAACTCACATCCTGTGCCTTAAATTCTACTGCAGCCAACCATTTTTATAATATATTTTACTCCCTACATTTAGAGTCCAAATAAACCACATTACGGTTCACTTCAAAGAAGATTGAGACCTGAAATTTTAGGTCTGGTATATATTATGACTGAGGAGTAAAATGAGACAATAGCTAATAAGATAATCACATCGTAGAGATATGTGAATAGGAAACGTGAGTAGAACGAGGTGAGAAGTTGAGGTTAAGTAGAAGAGATTGAAACAAAAGGACAGACGTGTGGGGATGAAGCTTAAGTGAGGGATAAAAAGGGAGATTAGGCCAGAGGTGAGGATGGCTGGAACACGTCCAGAGAGAGAGTGAAAGAGAGCGGAGAGAGACGAGGAAGGAAACCTCTCCTTCTCCCCATCTCAATGTCTCTCCATTCCGGTTCTGTCTGGGCACCTCTTCAAAATCAATTTAAGAAATTACCATTCAGCCAGAGTTCCGTCATTAGGATTTTATAATTTCATCTTCCTCCTCCAGTGCCTTTATCCCAAAGCCCCTCAGTTCATCTCTGCAGCACAACCCCGGTGAATAATTAACCGCAGCCGTGAGCAGAAAGATGATGAGCGACACAAGCGTTCTATCATTCACACACAGCCGCACACCTTCAGCAGCAGTGGCGTCGGCGTGCTTTCAAGTCTCTGCCTCTGCCTCTATCTCTTTATGGTTTTTTACTTGAATCTGACATAGCATGTCTCGCTCGCACGCTAACATGCCAGCGCTCTGAGACACAAACACACATCTCTCACACACAGGCTCAGACATGCACAGACGCCTAAACACGCACACACATATACACGCACGCACAGTCACCTTATCATCTGCACGCACACTTTCTCGCCGTCTGTCTTCTCTGCCCTTCCTCTATTCCCTCAAGGCATTTTAGCTGAGGAAGCAGAGGTAGGTGCAGGGGCAGGAGGGGTCTGGGATGGAGGGGCTGAGATTGTGGGTAGGTTGAGAAAGCAAGAGGAGCACCTCCCAACGGGACACGGCAAGTTGGAAAGCCTGTTCGTCAATATGTGTAGAGGGAGACATGCTGAGACGAGGGAAGAAGAGACCTGATTTGCCCTCAACTGCCTGCAGTGTCGAGCTCAATAACCTAAGGTGGGGTGGGGAGGATGAGGGAGCATCTGGAGGTGGGTGCCGGTGAGATGTATGCAAGGTGCAGGTCTAAGCCGGGGCTTAGCCTTAAGATCAGATGCGGGCGAACATATTCCTCGACAAATCAATAGGAAGGCTCATTCCTCTGCAATCCAACCATTTTCAGACCTCCTACTACTCTTTGAGTAGCAAAAGCATTTATTCTGGTTCCATTTGGCTAATGAGCCTGTGGTGTGTAATATCTTCAGCAAACACTGGAGCCTTGTACTCTGTAGACCAAAGTCCAGTATGTCTCAGGGACGTGTGCTAATGTTCGGCCAAAGAATACATTACTTTATGTCTTAATGGGCAGACTGATGCGATGCACTGAGACAAGGCCGCAGAGATAAATTTAGTGAAATTTATTCCAGTTGCCTCACTCCCGTTTATGCATATTGTAGTTTTTCTGCTTGTTGCATGCTTGTTGTTATTTAACATTGGCTGCTCATTTCGTTAATGTCTTCAGGTTATCATTTTAATTTGTTTCTGTCTTTCTTGTTCTACAAAGGGATGTGTGTGCGTTTTAAATTTCATGGTAACAAACTTTGATTTTCTCCTTTCTTTTTATAGCGTACTGCTTTGATATTTATTAGTCATGCTAGTTTAATTTACTGTTTATTTTTGTACAGCTTAAAGAATGACAATCTTTGGTTACACAATTAACCCTCACATAATGTTAAATTATGTCAAATTTGACCCGTGTTTCCTTTTCACAGCAGTAAAGACACTCTGAACACAATTCCTTTAGCCTCAAATCTTATTAATTTCCCCAGAATACTAAAAGAATAGAAAAAAACTGTTGTGAAGCTGATAGAATAGTTATATATATATAATAGTTATACATTTCAATTATTTTGTTCAAAAATGTTGTTACATTCTTCACATTCAATGAAATGAAATGCAATCATATTGGCAGTTATGTTCTCATGTTTTAGGTAACATAAAACCACAATATAATGTGGTAGTGCATGTTTTTTCTCCTTAAACAAATAGCATAGTAATGACAAACTCCCTCTGTTGTCTCACTTTTAATTAAGGATTAATCACCCATCTATTCATGATAATAAGATGAATGACAAATATATTTGTGGTTGACAAATTTGGAATACAGACTAATTATGAGGTGATACTATGACAGGTCAATATGTACAGTGTGTAAAAGTTAAATATGTCAACAACTATTGGATTGTTTATCATGACATTTTGTACATATATTCATGATCTCCGGGGGAAGAATCATAGTGACTTTTGTGATCCTTTGACTCTTACAAGCCCAGCAAGTGGACATTTGAGCTCCCATTGACATTTCATCAAGCACCACCATTGGTTTGATCTTCTTTACAATGAGTATTACAGTCATGCAGTGCTGCTAGTCTGGCTGTATAGTGTATACTATTGTTACTGCTAGAATGCAAAATGATGTTACACCTGCAGTATTAAGTAAAAAAAAAAGAAGTTTGTTTCTATACAATAATAGAAACAGTGAAGTAGTTCTGGCCGGTTCCACAACATTTGGAAAGCCTTCTAAGGGTAACTGATTGGTTACTGTCTCAGTCTGGAATCAGACCATCGCAGCGAAGGGAGACAGTGCCAAAAGAATAACGTTCCAAAAGATGTAATCTGGGAACAAATCAGTCAGGAGCTGCTGGCAGATGGCTGGCTGGTGCATTCAAATCACAACTCTCAGTTCTGATAGCAAGTTTAAGGAAACCAAAAGTACAAAAAAAAAGGAAAAAAAGTGTGGAATGTTTACCATCCAGTTGTTTCTGTGAGTTTTTTTCTAATGGGTAACACTTGAGAAGCATCCACCCATTTACAGACAGAGCGGAAAAAATATGTTTGCCTAAAATATATGTTTTTCTTGATATTTAGTTGCTACTCTTTTCAGCATGAAAACAAGATAAGCCTCATTGATGTTGCTGGTGTGAGGAGAAATGAGTGTGTGTGTGTGTGTGTGTGTGTGTGTGTGTGTGTGTGTGTGTGTGTGTGTGTGTGTGTGTGTGTGTGTGTGTGTGTGTGTGTGTGTGTGTTTGTGTGGGTTTGGTGCAGTGATGTAAGCCTGCTCTCATATCATGTACAGTGTACTTTATCAACACTAGTTACAGTAATGTAAGGCCTGTTAGACAAGTGTAAAAACTGTCACACACATTAGTTTTTACTGCAGCAAACTAGGTGGAATTTGCAGATTAGAAGTGCCACACTATCATTCTTAATAACACACATTCACCAAAGTGTTGACTAATTGGAACCATTAAAATCTTGACACCGGTGTTTAATTTGTTTCCTTGTGTTTTATAGCGATCATTTGTCCCATTGGAGAGCTCTGATGAAACATGAGGTGATTACGCCACTAACTGAGCCTGATGGAGCTGGAGCAGGTCGAGCAGGGCCCGAGCCAACGTCTCGCACTTCCCCCAAACCCCTAATGTCATCAGTCGCTGACATTTCTGTCACGTGGAGATACTGGGGCAAGATCGCCGTCATTGTGACGAGCAAGACCTTTGTGAACGCTCTGAGACCTAAATGGGAGGAAAGTCAGCTTGACCTTTCTGTGGAATCCTTGAGGACAACACAGTCAAATATCTTAATTAGAAAGAGATGGAGTTGCTAAGAAGCCACATTGATCAGGCAGAAACCACAGCGGTGGAGACGGGGATGGAGGGAGGGGGAAACATAATGCAGAGCTGTTGTCAGACAATAATCGTGAGTCATGTAAGTCTGCTGTGGAATGAAGAATGGGATCTTTTTGCTAAATAGTTCTTCAAGGCTGGCGACGGCAAGGCCAGAGGATGAGAAAAACTTGCCTTCTACACAAAAGTATTTAATTTGATTCATTATTTTTTTTATATTTACACGTAGACAGACTCATTCCATGACTGAAAAGAAACAGAGAGAGAATAAAAATCTTTTAAAAAGGGAAAAAAAGACAAACCTTGATAACCACGTCTCTACTCGTTGTCAACTCTAGATCAACTTTATCAACAGAACCTCTAAGGTCTGCAGGCTGTCCTTACCTGTCTGCATGTGGCATGTAACACCTGATAATGCCTGAGTTTCTTTCAACAATTAGTACTACAATAATGAAATAAAAGTTCAACAAAAAATTGAATGAAACCTTTAAATCTAAATCACAAAAACACATTTGGGCAATTGCTAATATGCCCACATCTACAACAGTCCTCTACACATAAATATTAGTCATACAGTTTCAGTTGTGGACTTTAAACTGAACACAATTTTAAGTAGTCCCAGAATTCCACAATTTGACTTCACATGCTGAAATACACTATGCATTGGTTGAGAAACATGTAGCAAAATGTCCACTGTAATTTCTGGCAGACTAGGGAAACATCTTACTGTAATTTTTCTGAAATTGTACCATCACATAAGACTTGCCAATTTGCTCATTTGTATTCTGTTGATTGACTAATGCACTAATTGACAAACAGTTTCAGCTCTAATGTGCATATTTATTTTTTTTAATTAACCTGACTCACAAAACACAACCTCGGGGTAACTTTCACAAATTTGTTTTTTTTGGTTTCAGTTGAGGTCAGAAAAATCTTATTCAATGCATGTTTTAATATATATTTTTAATAGACTTCAGTTTATTTATTTTAAGGTGTTTTCCAAGCTCCGTCAAAGCTGTTTTCCTCTTCTGCGCTCTAATTGGAGCATTTTCTCCTCTACCTGCACTTTATCCCTGGTTTTTATTCCTGCATTTTATCAATGTGCAAATGTATACTGTAAACTACTTTGCAGGCCCTGTGGGAATTATTAGTGTTAGTCTCCACCCAGTGGGTTCAATATAGAGACCCACAGGTTCCCCAGTGCAGCCAAGAGTGCAGAAATGTCGCTTGTAGCTTGTCAGTGCTATTGACAGAGACCTTGTAAAACTCACTGAATCCAGTGAAGCAAGCCACCAGTCAACCTCCAATTCCCCTCCTTGACTCCTGTTGACTGTCTCTGATGTAAAACAGAGCGCTGGCACAGCACTTGTTTGACCAGTACAACATGATGTCTGTCCACTGCTGTGATGCAACTCGCTCCCTCGTCCAAATTTCCAATCTGTACTTTGGATTTCCATCAACTGTGAGTGACTGCAGTGATTGGGAATGCGAGCATTTCATTATAGTCACACTTCGATTATTGGCGAGAGATTAAGGGCTTTATATGATTTCAAGAGATATTTTCAGGTCTGGTAGCAAAACCAAATGGAGGACCCAGACACACGTTTCATCAGACTCCACAGAGTTTTTGAGGTTTAAAAAACAACAACTTTACAATAAAGATTTTTTAGTGATTGTGAACAGATGGATGGGGAATGTTGTTGATATTGATCTGCTGAGGCGAAGAATAATGTTGAAAGGCATCAAGCTTCAGGGAGTAGGCTGGTGGGGTTTCAAGTGTAAACATTTTCAAGAAAGAAATAGCTTGAAATGAGAGAAATCTAGGGAATGGGAGATGGGGGGGGGGGGGGGGGCAGTTAGAAAGCCAATGAGAAAAGAAAAAAAGGGAGAAAAAGAGAAAAATTCATGTCCGTTTTTTTTTTTTTTTAGTTCCTCAAGCCATCTCTTCTACTCTGCGGCCAACTCAGGATAGATGAGTGTGTTTGCTGGATGATGAAGCTTGTCAGCCCTGGTGGTGGCTGCAGTCCCTGTCTCTGGCTCTGACATAAAACTATGGGCAACCGCCCCGGGCCCACAGTGCCAGAGCGCTGTGTGGACAAGGATGAAGCATCCACCGCCGCTTTAGCTCTGGTTCCAGTAACAACACCCACATAAATGGCCTATATTGGCTTTTAATAAGTGTTTGAAAAAACAAGCACTTGCATCTGCTTTTGTTTGATGTGTTTCAAGGGCATAGTAGTGTCTGTTTGGCAGAGCGAGCTTCCACCTGCCGAAATGCATTGCCGAGATGATAATAGCATTTGACTTCGATTGAGGGCTTTGTGACGGGCAAGGCGTGGATTGTTTCATCTTTGTTTATCAATGTTTTTCCCATGGTTTTCGGCTAATTGTAGAGCAGAATGGCTTGCAGAATGCCTATTAGTGCCGTGCTGAGTTGAGAGACAGGCCAGTGAAAAAAACCCCGCTCATCATGGAAAACAAGAAAAAGCCATGAGCACTTTCACACATTTGTATGTAGATGGATTCTCTTCTACATTCTTCCAAAGCTTGCACAGGCATACACACACACACACACACACGGGCACAAAGACAACAGGCAAAGATAAGAAGGACCAGCCTTTTGTATTCGAGCCCACACACAGAAAACCAAGAAGTACACGTGAGAGTACACCACTGCCGGGTGTGTGTGTGTGTGTGTGTGTGTGTGTGTGTGTGTGTGTGTGTGTGTGTGTGTGTGTGTGTGTGTGTGTGTGTGTGTGTGTGTGTGTGTGTGTGTGTGTGTGTGTGTGTGTGTGTGTGTGTGTGTGTCCTTGCATTATCTTCTGCCTGTTGGTGCTGGTTGTTTAAGTGCTGCTGAGAAAGAAGGGAGAGAAAGAGGAGAAGGAGGAAAGACAGGGAAGTGAGGTTAGGTGGAGATAGATAGAGGAAGGAAGTAATGGCAGGGCTAGTGGGAGAAGGAGGGGAAGGAGCCCTGTATCTCCACAGTCCCCCTCCGCAGCCCACGGGCAGTGACACAGCAGCAGCTGCTTCTGCCTTTCACAGCCACAGTCATACGAAGAAACATTTATCCCCCCAGCAACCAGCAGCCGCTGCAGACTAATCAGTCCACCAGTCCCGGCTTCAGCCCGGCTGAGGGAGTGTGACTTTTTCCCTCGTCAGGCTTGATCTGTATCGATGCTGATATACGCAATTGTTACTGCGCTCGCTGGGCTGAAATGCACAACACACAGGCAATAATGTCCTACAGACGGGTTAGGTGGCTCCATACAGCAGGGTTAATTCCCTGCCATGGTGGCCACCCTCACGCACCTCACAAAGCCACTGAATTTGTGGAGGGCTGGCAAAGGCCACTGAGTAACAAACGAGGAGGGAATACAGAGGGCTGTGTGAGAGTGTGAGACACGGTCAGTTGGCTCAGTGTTTTCTGTGTGTGTGTCTATATGTGTGTATGTTTGTGTGGTAATTAAATCATGAGAGCCTCTGTTTTGGAGCCCTGCTACATGAAGCCTAGACTAGCCTGGGTGCTGACTCCGTGGGCCTGACTTAATTACAAGCAAACACACACACTGTAATTACACACAACCACACCTGCACAGCACCGCCAGCGCTGACAAAGGTTGTCCAAATAGTGTTTTTCTACTGGAACAGTTTCAGCTTGCTCCAATAAGCACACTTAGAGGACGACCCAATGACGTCCCCTTATTATCTACTGTATGCATTCAGCTTGGACAGTGCTTTAGCCGATATAACCTTCACTCTGACTATTTCTGTCCATTAGCAAATAGATAAACAATACAGGAGGATACCGTCAGCACAATATGTTGTGGCCATTATGGTAATATTTTATTTTTTCCTGCTGGGTAAAAGTTGTCACATATGCGCACATATAGAATGCTGTTCAACTTACTGGACCATACCATAATTGACTTGAGAAGCATACAGCTGTGCAATCAGACATATGGTAACACTTAATTGCATGCATACAAACACAGACACATTCTGCACAGAGAATAGTAAACCCACTCACACCCTCCACAATACACACATGTAGATGTATGGGCCCTTGACGTACACTTGCAGGAGCAATAAACTGTGTCTGGCTGGTGTGCAAAGCAGCTTGTTTTCCAGATGATCTCCATTCGTCTTGCATCTTAACCAGCATGGCAACATGCAGAAGGCTACCAGGCGGCCAGGCCTTCTCGACACCCCGGGACCTTGATCTGAAGCTGTCACTGCCGGGCACTATGAAAATGAGATCTTTAGTAATGTGTATGTAAAAGGATTGTGGAAACGGTAATTTCCAAAATCGATAGCTGACAAATTGAAGAGAGAAAGAAAAAAAATTCCACACTGTTCTGCCAAGCTCTTCTCTCGTTAGGGGTTTTTATGATGGCAGTGGAGACCTCCCATATCAGCTCCACTCATTTATTAAGGTTTACTTTACACTTGTCGTCCATTTGTAAAAACTATTTTTCTTTAAAAAAAAAAAAAAGCTCATTTGATTTCCCTCATCTTAAGTAATACTGAATGAACACTTGTTTACTGCAATTATTTTAAAAATTGGAAACTGTTACACTAAAGCCCTAGTTTTGCACCTACACACTTGCAAATGCACAAACACCTACTATCACATACAAGCCCAAATCCCACACACACACATATGCTCACACACATATCCAAACACATACCAATAGAAGCTAACACATACTCTCACAAACACATGCTCAAGTAGATTCCCACACACACACGCACTGTATGCTCACAAACACACACACAGGCTACACAAATATACACGCACACACCATCTGGACAGGTGCACATACTTGCAGTGAAGCAAACACATGCGAACATGAGTGAAATGTGTACTATTGCTTATTTCCCGTCTAATAGTATTAGATACCAGAAACAGCAGCACTGCTGTGACACCCTCGATACACATGGAAGCATATATGCGCACATGTGCATTCACAAGCAAACACATGCTGATAGATTAATGTGGACACTTATTATGCTGACAGTCCAGGCGTTTAAGCCGCAGAGGTTGCCCTTGTTGTGAGCTGTTTCCTGTAAGTGCTTTGGCAAAATGTGAAAATGTAAATGGAGCATACATGCAGCCAAACACACACTTCCTGTGGCTGCCTGCCTGCCTGCCTGCCTCCTGTCAAGATGAAGCTGTTGAGATCTCTGCATGAAAATGGGCTTAGATTCCTACTTAAAATCATTATAAGGGAAACAGTCTCTTTGGGATAATATGGCGTAATAATGTTTATGGATGCTTAAATCCTTTAGAGCCTCTTGCTACAGTACATTACCTTGGCCTATTCATTTCTGTGTATGATTCAGCATTGGCCAGAGCTGCCACCACTGCACCTCATAGCGCTTATATGCAGCTGCAGAGCAACAGTAAAAAGCATGAATTAGATATGAGGTTGACATAGAGATGTAACAGATCTGTTGGCTTCACACTGCATTGCTCCCTTTGCACTGAACTGAGCAAACATAAAGATTCATATAGATGGATCATGATCATGGTCATAGAGGTTATAGCTACCACCGAAGCAACCTCTACTTCTTTTTGAGATTCTATGGGGCCTTTGAATTCCTGACATGCTAAAAAGAATGAAAGAATCTTTCATCTGTCAGGGGTTATTGGGCTCTATAGGATTCCACATAAGCCATTGTGGAGAAGACTTTGATCTTCACATTGCTAAATCAAATTTATAGATTTATTATAGATTGAAAAGATCAGCAACACAGTGAACAAAATCTAATAATCTAAATGTTTTACAGGCTAAATTTTTTTGTCTCTGAGGGGCCAGAACTTGGCCTCGTGCTCTCAGTATTTTTGAAAACCTGGTAAAAAAGTAAAGAAAAGAAAAAAATAAACATTCAGTTAAGGTTAGAGAAAGGTCACAGTGGTGGTAAAATAACTGGCAGTTTAAAAGTCAGGCACTTTGCATGCTCCAACATGCACCCCAACCTTCTCCTTGGAGGTTTTGCTGCAGTTAAACAACATCATGCTACTTTAAGATTTGAAGATTCATTATTAAAAGAACAAGGTTTGCCTCTAAATGCTAACATTCCAAAAAGATGGTGGTTGTCTTTCTTGAATCTTAACCACATGTTTTAACTGTCCAACCTTAACCATGCTGTATTTCCCATATAGCTAAGCCTTCCTTAAGCTTAACCATAGTGTAGTTTCCATTGTCAAATATTATAAGAAAAGTGTGTTTTAGAACATTGACATTAAGCATTAAAACACTGTCATTGAGCATAATCCAGGATTTTGCAATAAGTAATCCGTACTTGTTTTTTTTTGTCATGTATGGATAAATAGTGTACATGCATAAACGTGTCCATGGCTTTGTAGAACACCGAGCTACAGACATCAAGGGGTGGATCTGAAAAAGACAAGGCTCCTCTCCTCCCCGCAAGCCAGGCCACTCCACTTGAGCTGATTGATTTCCCATCAGTTCTGTATCCCTGATAACTGCATGCCTGGAGGGCTGCAATGGCTCCAATATTTCACCACTATATACCCGCATGGTTTTCAATGTGTGTGTGTGTGTGTGTGTGTGTGTGTGTGTGTGTGTGTGTGTGTGTGTGTGTGTGTGTGGAAGGTGTGGAAGGTGTGGAAGGTGTGGGTTTATAAATGGATGGCTGTAATGTAGGTGTGGATGAATCTGTGTGTGTGTGTGTTTGTGTATGTGTGTGTGAAATGGCACTAGTGGTGACATTTCTGGTAATGACATGCCAAACATTTCTGCATGTTTATAGGACAAGAAGAAGCTTTGCATATGCTCCTGCTACAAGCCTCCCTTTTTGTCAACAATCCTCCACTGAAGCAAATTAGCTGAGCTAGTGGCAAGAAAATACCCAGAGTCAAAACAGAGATAAGGAAAACAAAATCTTTAACAACCATGCAGATGCTGGGCAATTTTATTATACAATAACACCTTCTTGTTTCACTCAAACCTGGCAGTGATTGGTCAAGAAACACACTGACATACATTTATTTTTCTCCTCTAGCAACACTCTTAAGATTTGAAGTCTAGGATTTATAAACGTCCAGTGTTGCTACTGCACCTCTGCTTTATGAGATGCTGAGCAAATTGCCAAATTGGCCTCCAACAGAGAAAGTGCCATTTGGAGTGGCAATGTTTTTAGTTTTTTTAAAAGCTGGATCTAATCATGTATCTGTACTTACTGTGTTAGTGTGGTACCAACAGAAAGATAAACTTCTTATCTTCCATTCAGGCCAATTTGCCTCTCTGAAGGAGTAACAGCAGTCACTGAGCTCTAGCTGTGACCCGTGTCTAGTTACCTTTCCAATTTGTACTCTGTCCAAAACCATTATGCACTTTTCTGTGTATGATATTATCTCTGAGGATGGTGCAGGCAAAATACTTTAAACAGCTGGACAATCTAAAGGCCTTTAATCTATAGTATGAAACACTCTATCTGTTTCCTCCTAGATAAAAGCTTTAGAAATGGTTTGCCGCTGTCTTATTTCCCATAAAGTGACAAATTGTCTCCTAGAGTTCTTTAAGCTAGGCTTGGATAAAAGCTTGATTAAAACTTAACAAGTCAATGAACTTTCTGTCTCCTCAGGGAAAACCAACAAAGCATTAATTGAAAGGGCTAGAGTGTGAACTTTCTTTTCTTACTTCCTTTGCCTGGCTTTGAAAACCTTCTTGTTTGTAACGAAGTGTGTCAAGGAGAAGTCAAGGAGCAATATTTTCAAAAGAATTCCGTTCTTTAAAATTGTATAAATGTGATGCCAGAAAGAGCATTACATTCAATTAAGGGCTGAAACTGTTCCTGTTCATTTTAGAAGTTGTATCTTTCAGTTTTGGCTTTAGTTGTGTGATCCTGGGTGCATATTCTGAGTGTGTGTGTGTGCATTTGCATTTGTGGTGATTAGAGAGAAGGCAAGCAAGCAAGCAAAGTGGTGCCAGTTTTTTTCTCCCCCAACTGCTGTGCTTACATTAGCATAGATCATGCAGCAATCCATAATACATGGCTCGTTAACAAGGTTGATATTTTTGATCCATAATTAAGGAGCATATTTTCAAAGAACTTCCAGGGTTAACATGTGATGGCTACAGGCGGATCTCCTCTCTGCCACTCCCCAGCCACGTTATTGTACTGTATGGTAGCTATTGATTCGCTGTGCCATTTGGCTATTGATTGGAGTGGACTCCATTATGTCAGTGAGATTACAGCCCTCCAAAGCACAGTGATTCTGAAGTGGAAAACCAGTGGCTGAGAACGGATGAGATGAGCTGAGTGCTTACTGCATCAGATGCAAAAGCAGCTGTGTTTCAGCTAATGACATAGAGGCGAAGCACAGCACAGAACAGCACGGAGCTACACAGCTTAGCGTAGCATGGCACAACCATGCCCAGAAGAGTACAGCATAGCACAGCAGAGACATAACACTTTCATTTCTCTACTTTTTGTCTGTGCCAAAGGGAGCTACAGAAAAGAAAAGGGGGATTGAATAATCACATTGACTATTCTGGACGCACAGGTTTTTTTATCGGTGTGGCTCATTGCGGCCTAATATTCTTTGTGACCGCCAGTGCCTCCCAGATTGTCTTCAGTTGATCATTCAAATTGACCACAATTCACTATGCGGCGGGCGAGGGGGAGGGGTTTCGGAGGATGATTGGGAAGGGGGGTTGTGGAGCGAGGAGGAGGGTGAGTGGGCGTTGCACTGCCTCAGCCTGCTCTATGGCTTTCAGACCGACCCTTCATGTATTTATAGCAATACTGAATTTAATTGCATTTCTAGCAGGGGCCTGAATTTTAAGAGACCGAAAAATGGAATTCAAGGCATGCACACGGGAACATGATCCACAGTACAATGAGCATGCGAAGTGCACGCTCATGAAAAGCAACTCAGTTTTCAATCTGTGTAATGCAAAAATCTGAAGCAGAGCCCATCAAGTTCTCTGTGTTCTGGATGCCAATGAGGGCTTGTAAATGCTGACCCCTAAGGTTGAGGACTGTGCCATGTTTTTCAATGAGGCCCGTCTATGACTGTGGGACCAGTTAAGAGGTAAGCCTCTGGGTGGCAAATGACTGTTTAACTTGCCGCGCTTTTATGGTACAAGAAATGCCTCGAGATAAATGCCCTGAATCCAATGTCTCGCTTGCCCTCCAACCCTTTCTAACGAGACAAAAGCAGTTTAGAGAGAGGTAACAGGCAATTGTGTGGCCTGCCCTCTGTAGGGCCACTATTCAAATTCAAATTCATGGTCTGTTTATTGGATAATAAATTGAGCATGAAAGATTAATTTGCATTTAGTTCATCAATCCCATGATATAGAGCAGCAATTTCTATACAGTGGAGGCCAGAGCTTAATAACCCAAAGGCAAAACTGGCATATCAATATGTGCTTTCTTTCTTTCAAGGACACTGGAGTGGAGCCCCCGTGGCAAAATCTCTGCTTCAGTATGATTCACACTTTTTGCTTCCTCCCACTAAATTCCTGTCACTCACAGTCTGAGCCAACATATCAGACACACTTAACGCCAAGCTGAGAGTTATCACACATTCAGTGTAATCAAAATCCTAATGAACATCATTAAAATCAAGGCTTTAAAAACCGAGGCTTTCATCACTGTGGGTTTACACAGTCAGGGTGTGTTTGGGTCTATGTGTGTATGTGTGTATGTCTGTGTATGAAAGCCTATCAGAGTCAGTTAGAGCGCCGTAGGCAAAAAGCATGGGGGTCACCTCTTATTCAAAGCAGCCCTGACATGGGCATTTTTCTTCCTTTACATTCTGAGAATTAATTTTTTTTTTCTTGCAAAAGAGCTGCAGCAGACACTTCAAGCGGTGCACGGAGGGAGCGCGGAGTGTGCTGGGTGGCTACATCAATTTCTAGCACCCGTCTGGTAACCGAAAGGTCACATGTTTAATCCCGGCGACAGCTAATGTGCAGCTGGGATTACAAGGGTGTAAAATAACTAAATCCTTGTATATGACAGTATTTGCCAAACATTTGACACATTAGGGTTATGTCTAGGGATGTGACTAATGATTTTCTTTTAATCACTGATTAAGATGCTGATTATTTTTGCTTGACTAATTGTTCAATTTAAATATCACAAAAAGGTGAAAAAGCCCACCACAATTTCCTAAAAACAAAGGTGACATCTTGCTTTGTGCCATCAACATTTTAAAAATGAAATTTAAAAAAGTTCTTATCACAAAGCAAAGCAGCAAATCCTCACTATTGAGGAACTGAAACTAGGGCATGTTTGGCATTTTTGTTTGAAAGATGACTTAAAACGATTAATTATTAAAATGGTAGCAGATTAATTTCCTTGCTCGACTAGCAATTCATCAAATAATCATTTCAGCTCTACTTATGACTGATGATGGACATGATAGTGTTATTTGGTCAAATGCCTGTGCAGATTTAGTCAAACCCAAACATCAAAGACATAAGCATTATAATGGATAATCAATTGCAAGATCAACTTTTGGAACCAGTTAAAGACATGGCAGATGCCTCACATGCAGCAGCCATGTTTCCTGTTGAAGTGCCTTTGTGCAAAAAACTAAACCCACTGGCTGCCCACTCATTGATTAATGCCTGTTAATCACTCTGGATTAATGGCAGACATGTTAAATAAATAAAAATGCTTTGGCTAAAAGGGAGGAGTGCCTGTCTCTTGATCATTATCAGATAGTCACTCTGAAATATCGTTGGGGTGAGAAAGCTCGAGGTCGTGAGGGTTATATATTTTCTTAGTGACTCCTAGCTGCTGGCCGTGTGCTGTGGGGGTGGTGTGTGTGTGTGTGTGTGTGTGTGTGTGTGTGTGTGTGTGTGTGTGTGTGTGTGTGTGTGTGTGTGTGTGTGTGTGTGTGTGTGTGTGTGTGTGCAAGGAATTCCTCATGTTGTGGGGACTCGCCTCCCTTATGGGTACAAAAAACATTTCCCCTTGAAGTAAATCATTAATTTTAGGGGTGAAGACTTGGTTTAAAGTTAAGGTTAGGTCAGGGTAATGGTTACGGTTAGGTTAAGTCTCCAGGAAATTAATGTAAGTCGTGTGTGTGTGTGTGTGTGTGTGTGTGTGTGTGTGTGTGTGTGTGTGTGTGTGTGTGTGTGTGTGTGTGTGTGTGTGTGTGTGTGTGTGTGTGCTGCTGCTGCTGCTGCTGGTGGTGGGGGCCTCTTAACATGGGCTGTTTTCCGCGCAGACAGGAGGCACGAGCCGCTGCTGCCTGGGCACGCGCTGACTCTTCAAAATTAACAGCTGCCTTAAATAAAACTGACGCGAGCGCACGTATCGCTCGCTATGTACCAATACACGGCAATAATTTAAAAAGACATTTCTAAAAAGAATGTTTAGCGATTATTTGAGCCACATTCACACCACATGAACTCAACATTAACGAGCTGTTAATAAATATACTCGTTTAACGGTGAGAAGAGAGGCGGGAGAGTCTTAGGAAGTGGCAGCACTGATTTTTTTTTTTTAAACCCTGAACTTACAGGCTAAGAAACGAGTCTGTTTCTGCTTTAAAGCAAGGTAGAGTGATTTTTTCCAAACCTAGACTATTTGTAATGTCTGGCTTTAATATCCTCTCTTCGAGACAGCGTTGAGACAAGTCGCTGTACGTTCAACATATGGTGGAAGAGTAATTCCCCCCCCTTTCCACTGTGATGAAGACACAAGCTAAAAAAGCTGCTGTTCAACTCCTTTGGCTTACCTCCAGTGTGCGGGTAGACTCTGCCCGGGGTGCTGAAGAGGTTAGTCTCTGTCCAGGGTGCTGAATATCATCGCAGGCTCCGGGGGAGGCTTTGTAAATCCGCTGCGAGGAGGCGCCGAAAACGCCGGTCCAACAACTGCCGTTGCCGTTAAGTTAGGCTACGTTAAAAAATCAAATCCCATTCCCAGCCGCGTGTCCGACACTACACAGACAGCACCAGACACGGAGCGACGCAGGACGAAATGTATTCAAAATTAGGAATGCATAAATAAACGGTGAATCTTTAAAAAGAACAAGTAGCCTGCTGGCTATGTGGAGCCGCTTTGGCAAGTGCAACTGCTTAGGCTTTTTCGCTAGTTGCTTCCTCCTCCGGATAGGCTCTTACTCTCTCTCTCTCTCTCTCTCTCTCTCTATCTCTCTCTCTCTCTCTCTCTTTCTCTTCTCTCTCTCTCTCTCTCTCTCTCTCTCTCTCTCTCTCTCTCTCTCTCTCTCTCTCTCTCTCTCTCTCTCTCTCTCTCTCTCTCTCTCTGTCTCTCTGTCTCTGTCCTATTCTCCACGCTCTATCAATCACTATTCAATTCAAATATGTGAGACTGACAAGAAGGGAAACCAATAGCTACAATATCCTATAGGCTACAGTAGACATGAGTAAATTGCTGCCAATAGTTAAAGAGAAATCATTTGGCATTAGCTTTATTGGCAGCGATGTGATAAAAAAAGAACATACGATTGATTTAATTCAATGCGACTGTGCCAAAAAATTAAGTCCCTCTTGCATTTAAGCTTGAAGATGAACACAGTGGTACATTTTCTCTCTTTCGTTCCCCCTCTCTCTCTTTTCTCTTTCTCTCTCTCTCACACACACACAAACAGACGCAGACACACACACCGGGAATTGAATTGAATTTATGGTCAATTTGCTTATGTAGAGGGAACAGCCATCTGTTTCGGGCACCTCCTGCCCTGTCATTTAGTGTGTTTGTAGTATGTGTTTTAGCAGAGCAACAGTTTACCACAGATGATTCCTTGGCAAATGACAGTCCGCAACACTCATGGAGGGATTAGTGTTTAGAGAAAAGAACTAATGTGATAATTAATTTGGGAACAGTGCCATCTATGAAAGTATCACAGCAGTACCTGGATGACAATATTATAAGAATTAATGATGTCATAGAAGATTGTAGGGTAAGGTCCTAATAAACTTACACAGTAGGTCTGTATAGGAACACCAATACTAAAATGGTTCTATAGGAGAAATGTATGGGCACTGATAACTTATAAACACTCTGTAGACTCACTGTATATAATTAAATGCACTATGAAGTATGATCAAGTCACAGTTGGATCAAAGTCAAAGCACGTGACATACATTAGACACTAAGAATATAATCTGTATTACATGACACCATTAAAACGCCATTATGTAAAATAAGGTCATAAGATCACAGCTGAGTTCCATCACACCACATTATAAGTGACCATCATTTAGCAATATTATCTACAGTCGGGCTAGCAGCTCTGTGAGGCCGTATATAGAAACAGCTGTGTTTGAGCTAAATCCTAATGTCAGCATGCTAACATGCTTACAATGAGAATGTTAACAAGCTGATGTTTATCTGGTATAATGTTTGTAATGTTCACTTTCTTCTTAGTTGAGCAGATTAGCATGCTAACATTTGTTAATTAGCATTAAACACAAACTACAGCTGAGGCAGAATGTTGTGAAGATGCATTCAGTCCGAAAACAGCCCTGCGGTAAAACGGTGCAAGGGTCTGTGTCGATGGGGGCATGTTGCTCATGTACCAGACACAAAAGAGATAATAAATTATGATCTAAGAATTCCATGTGTTAAAATAAATTTATGAGTTTATAACACTAAATTTTAATACTCAAAGACATGTAGTTCAAATTCTGAAAAGTAATCATGAAACTATTTTATCTTTTGTTGCAACAGTTGCAAGGTTAAAGGTGCAGACACATGGGATCCAATGATCGATGTCATGTCGACAGATCTTATTTATTTTCTATGGAGAGCAGGAGATCCAGCCACATGGTGCATGATGGATACAGACTGGCCAGTTGACAGACCGATAGCCGTATCTGAATTTGCATAATTACAACTCAACCTCAACTTAATGCAAATGAGCCAGTCCAGCGCATACACCCGGCTCACAGAACTAACAAAGCAGTGCTGATCAAATATGAATCAAGATCCTGTTGCTGCATTGCCTTTTTCTTCTCCAGATGTTTCAGAAACATGTTTTTAGTCTTCTGTTTCACTATAATATCAGAAAGTTTGTGACCAGGATGAGGCAAAACCTAGCACCATCCAATTTTCTGTATGCCATCCACCACCTCACCACTAATGGGAGTTTGTGTTTGGTGGTCCAGATGTGTCCTCGCCGGAGTCTTTGTGTCTGCACCATAACAGCTGGATGCATCATTCACAAAGGAATGCACATTCGCATGTATGTGACTGGGCGAAACAGCGACTTGAAGTATGATGTCACGTTGTGTGGTAGCAGAAGTTGAGCTGGGCTCAACTTTGTTGCTTGATGACCCTGCATTATTTTGTTGTGTTGGCACCCCTGTTGTGTCAATTTCAGTTTCCCATTCAAATGAATGAAAGGATGCAGAACTAATGTTAGTTTGAATGCAGTCTTAGCCTTACAGGTATTTGTTCATAAACCAAAATTGTGTACAAAGTAAAATTTTGATGATGGCGCAACATGTTAAGTCATCAACGTTGCTTTTCATTACAATTTATGTGGGCGGGGGAGTGGTTCCAAATGTCAGAACAATCCATCCAACAGTTGAGAGAGGCATTTCACTAAAATCCTCATGGTGGCACTAGAGGAAATGTCAGGAGGATTACCGAAATCAGTGGTATTCATCCTCTGGGTACCACTATGCCTGCTGTACAAAATGTCATAGCAATCCATTCAACAGTTGTTGAGATATTTCAGTCTAGTCAAACATCCCTAGAGCTAAGAAAAATGTTGCTGGAAAATACAGCAAGGAAAAGTCACTAAACCAACTTTTACCAGAAGAGAGCATGAGAATGGAAGAATATTATCTACATTACATGAAACCACAGGACATTAAAATCTCATCATGCAAGATGAGGTCATAAGTTCTCAGCTTAGTATCATGGATATATTATAAGTGTATCGCAAAGCATAGGATAAAAACTGATTAAGTTACTAACTGTATGGAGATGTTACATATTACATAATGTCATAGAGGATACAAATCTGCTCAAGTACACTGTAAAGTCATTGTTGAAGTACCATACACAGTCTATAGGCTGGCTATGTCCCTGAGAGGTATACCAGGAATGTTGTAGTGTTTTGTCACCAGGGATTTGGCTGCCCCCTTCCCCGTAGAGGAGAGGAGTCTGCTCTGTCTCATTAGCTTTCAAAACCACATCCACACAGAGTGACTGCACACAGCTACTTCAAATCAAGTAGGTACAGAAAAACCCTCCTGCACATGCTTGTCATTTTGAAGTTATTCAGAAGCCACACATACTGGCATCACATTAAAAGTAATTTTCAATGATTAGGGTTTTCATGAGCCAATCAGTGCCGATTAGACACACGGATGGGGGAGATGTGAGGTGACTGTCTGAGTGAGCTTTGATGGGGGGGGGGGGGGGGAATCAGAAGGTTATTCCTCGGTCTGAGTCAAAGTGAATGTAGGATGAGAGGTGTTAAATATTGAGGATTCCCCCCACCCCACCCCTCCTCCCCTGATAGATCTAAAGCTCCAGTCTCAACATTATGTAACAATTTTTCGCAGGTTTTCGGGGTGTGGAAAAGATTGTGCTCTGGCTGCCAAGGAGGGGAAGTTAAGTGTGTGAGGCATGCTTTCATCATACAGGGGTGAGACACCATAGTCCACTGTAGCCACCTGTGCTAACTCCAACAGAATATAAAGTGGCTGAGACAACCAATTGAACTGCACATTTTCTTTAACGAGCCTTCAACAAAAGATAGCAGCAGTTGTACCACAGTATAAACTATACTTTAAAAATGTATTTTTATATTCACAGTCACACCACTCTAATGCCTTCTTTTGTGCAAATCAGTTCACAATATCAGATAGCTGATGATCCAATTAGTAGAATTTATCTTTCTTCATTATTATTTCTACAATTAGCAAGGACTGATACAGACGTATTATGGTGACAATACACCCAAAAAGATATTCATGTGATTATAAAACATCATCCAATTTTTACAAAACAATGCACATACAGCTATTAAAGACATTGAGAAAGTCACATCATGTTTGACTGTGTAGCCCCATAAACCCATCAGTTTCACCACCAGTACAACAGGATTAAGATTACAGCATCTGTTGCCCAGTGTTTGTCCAAAGTGGATTAGGAGGCGCAAAGGTGAAGCCTAAAGCTGTAGGTTATTTTAGCCCATATTGCATTATATTTTATAGTATTAAGCAGCTCATTTTAACAGATCTGCTAACACAGCAATGTGCTTTTTCCCCCCTCAGAGTGTTAGTGAACTGTTGTGGAAATTTAAATATGAATTCACAGAAAGCAAATTGTCTCTCAGAGCTTCATGGCAATAACCAGTTCACATTTGCAGGTTGCGGATCCCTCAGTTTACTAGGCTGAGGAAAATATTCAGTGATTATTTGTATATGAAGTAACATGCGTCATAACACGATACATCACCCTAGCAGTCGCCCTTTGTTCATTCAGAGCTCTCTCTACGAGGGTTTCTGCATTGGCGTTTTTTCATCTAAGGTTAAAGGCCGAATCACAGCTTCGCTTGTGTTAACATTCTGGGAACTGGCAGTTGGACATGCTGAAACGAGAGGAAGAAGACTCAGAGCCTCTCACGCTCTGCACTCAGCCATAAGACAGTATAGGCCTATCAGAAGACAGTGGAAATAATCTTAAAACAATGAAACATAAGAGTATGAGACAACAAATAGTCTCTAACTAAGCAGCTGGTGGAGGAAGAATTCAGATCCATTACTACTTCAAAGTAGCAACATAACAATGTGAAAATACTTGAAGTAACAGACTTGAAGGATGGGTTCAGTTTTTCAAGTCTGTGTTAAAACACTAGTCAGATGCCGAGCAATAGAAAACAATACTTTGTCTTGAAGCAACCGAATCTGTAGCCGAGTGTATATTTTGATGCTGCCTAGAAGTCTGAAAAATGAACTATAACTACAAGGAAACACTGCTGTACTGTGTTCTTCATAGATTTTAGAAAGGCAGAGGGAGCCAGGGTGTCAACAAGCCGAGATCATATCTATACACGTGTCCATAGGTCTTATATGTGATCTAAAAAGAAGTATTCGCAAGGTCTTGAATTGAAAAAGTATTTTACATCTCAAAATCAATTTAGTCATCACCATTATTCCAAATTTCTTCCTTTTTTCCCCCTTTAAGACTGAAAATTGAACCTGGTCATGCAGACTCAAATTCTATTGATTTCAGTTATCCATTTATTTCACCACTAAATTGGTCGTCTCGTAATTCTAACCAGCATACAAAAGTATTTAACATGAACCAAATGAAACAGAACTGAAATAAATCGTTTTTTTGTGCGTTTCTTTGAAATAATGGCTTGGTGTTCTTGATGATTTTTGTTTGTTTTAAGCAAATGTGCAGTTTTTATCACACCAAAGTCACTTTAAACTCCATCACAATTTACAGATGTTGAGATGTTTCTCTAAATAAGTTTTAATGGAGTAGTTTAGCATTAATTAAGAGAGTGCAAATGTTTTTTCTTTCAGTTTTACTCACTAATTCAGAAAATACTGTGGAATGTTTTTTAGTGGTTGAATAATTATTAAGTCTTTGTTTCTCAAAAGCGCTAGTGCTGTACTGTATGTGGAAAAGGTCTGTTTAAAAAAAAAAGAAAAAAAGAGTCTCCTCCCAGGTTTTTTCTTTCTCTGCACCATAAAACTATACAGAAGCTGTAGGCCCTAATTTCTTTGCACTTATATTTTTGTGTTCTGCAGCAAATTAGAATTTTTACACTTCATATGCACACTGCAACAGCTGCTAGCGACCCTCCAGTGACCAGAAGCGTTGAAGCTGCGGTCTCCCCTGGCTTGGCCTAAATTTTCTTGGGCATAGAACTTAGGTTGCACCCTCGGGAGCCAAAAAGAAACTGGTGTAAATGAGGTTAGCGTTTCAGTCACTGTGTTTGTGTGACCAGAAGCTAATTCCGCAGTTCCAGCCTCTACCCATCTGCCACTGACCCTCGATTTGCCAAAAGACCAATTGCGGTTTGCGGCTGCCAGATTAGTCTGCGGTGACATAATGATTTTGTCCCACATAAGGGTGATTTGACATGCTCTGGTTGCCTGTCTGTCGCTTGCAGGCTCTGCTCCTCAAATCCCGGCACTCTGCCTCTGCCTCATTACTGTCAAAATCATCAGGAGATGGTTCCTCCGTTTAGTACACATTAATGCGCGTGCATATATGTGCCACCGCAACCTAAAAAAACCCTCCTTCAGTAGTATATGTCACAATCTCTGTTTTGATGCACCTCTTATTGGGAGTCTGCTATTTGTTCTCATCTGCATGATTTCTACTTTGCTATCCATTATTCATGTTTTCTACACACACACACACACACACAACTTGCTTCTTCTCACTTTCAGGCTTTTTCTCATGTTAAGTTTTTATTTTCCCCCAGCTTCCCGTCTGTGTTTGCTCTGAGCTGTGCTTTGATGTCATGTTGCCGGCCCAGCCCAGCTGTCTGGACCAGGTGACTTGGGAATTATCTAGAGTTTTTTTTAAATAACAGTTTTAGATACTTTAAATTCAGTTGAACTTAAATACATACAAATTCTCAACTATTGTGTATTGTGTGTATTGAGGATTTTTAACCAAATATAACTGGAGTCAAATAAAAAAGTCCACATATCCCGCTTTAAACCTATTAAAGGCTTTTAATACTTTACCTTTTGGCTCATTAAAATCGATATGTACACCAAACATCACTGTGGAGTGATTTTTCTACAGAACCCTTGTGATTATGGATTCCTAATAAGGTACTGTAAGATGAAACTTTAATGATCCCCAAGGGGAGATTGGGCAGTGCAGTGAAACAAAATGTAGCAATGCAGTGTAAAGAGGCTACAGCACTCTGCTTCTTGCTTACAATAGATACATAATGCACACATTTTCAAGCAGAATGATGGAAAAATGTGAAGAACATAGTTTTGTGCTGATCATACCCATTTACAGATTCCAGTTTGGATGTCCATTTGTTTGTACCTCTCATTTTACCTCCACGTGAACCTTTTTCATGATTTTTATCCTTTATCGACGGAGCGATAGAGAAAGCGAGATAAGCAGATGGAGACAAACAAAGAGGGAGAAAATCCTCGCAGATAACAGTGGCAGTACTGTAGGTAAAGTGTGGGCTGATGGAAAATGCCAGCTCCTCTCTTATCCTCCATTCCCCTTCCATATACACCTCCTCCTGCAGCTCTACCCCTCCTCCCCCCTCAGCCTTGTGCATCTCCTCACTTTCATCTGTGCTGTACTGTAAACAGAGCTTCTTACCATTTCAAAGCTCATACCTGTAATGTCTCCTCTCTCTTTCTCTCTTTCTCTCTCTCTCTCTCGCCTCCCATCTGCAGCGGTGTTGGGGCCAGGCAGCACTGGGAGGGACAAGGGTGGCAGCGCGGTGCACATGCAGCAGGATTTGACCCGAGCGCACAGGTGGTGGGGTTTGGCCAGGGGGTAAAGAGGGTATGAGGGATGATAAAGAACCACAGTGGAGCGCAGAGACAGTCCAATTAAAAGAAAATTATACGTGACGCATAAAGGATTATTCTCCATACAGTGCAGCACATTAACAATGAGGTTTATTAGAGCAAGCGCATAGTCTGACATATGTATTCTTAGCTTGTTTATAGTCAATAAATGTGTAAATAGGGGAAGATTTCAGTGAAATACGTGAGCAAGTGGCTGCATGTCATTATGCGTGTGGTAAGGCATTTGTGTTTGTATTTATTAAACAGGCATTTGGCATTTGGAAGCCAGCAAGGGGCTTTGAAGCATATTGTGTGCATCCTTCCGTGTGTGTGTATGTGTGTGTGTGTTTGTGTGCCCGCCTCTGCATGTGTGTGTGTGCACTGATATGTGAGTGGAGGTGGTGAAGTGCATTAAAAGCCTGCCTGGCACTCTCCATGGAGAGACAGGGCGGTCTGTTCCAAGATAAAACTAGACTTAGATCAGCATGTTGAGTTTTTGGCAGAATTAGCTCCCTGAAAAAAAAAATTATTTGCATATTGATTGTGTATCTGATAAAGCTGAATGTAAAAAGTAACATTGTTTATTACAGCCGAGGGACTAATATCAACTCTTGTGGCACATATGGTTTCATGAATATGAATCCTTTGTTGCAAAACTAACTTTGGCTGCGAGTAAATTTGATGGCTTACCAACTTTAATCCTTATTCATATTTATGGCCTGTTGTTTTATGTTTTTCCATTTATTTCTTATATACATGTTCTGGCAAGATAAGCATTTCTTGTCCTGTGCTAATATAGCAAATGAAATTGAATTGCAGGGATGAATTGAATGGATGTGTAGGATGAGAGGGAGAGTGAGAAAAGGGGAATGGGGGTGGGGGGTGAGATTAGAGCCAGTGAATGTAGGGGGAGAGAGAGAGAGAGAGAGAGAGAGAGAGAGAGAGAGAGAGGGATTAGTAGACAGGAGAGTGAGAGAAAACGTATTGCTCTGCCAGGTGAGCCGTGAGGTGAGATTATAACACGCTGGTCACAGGTCAATCAGGGGGACACGTTGTTAGAATCCGTGAGGCTTTTCACCCCCCCCGTGGCTCGATCACCATGGTGACCCATCGGCCGTTTGTGCCTCATTACCCGTCCTTGGATAAGCATGTTCTGAAACAAGTTGCTGAGGAGGAAGGGCAGCAGCCGATTTAAGGGATGTTGATAGATGATGGAAGGGTGAAAAACAGGATTGTGGAGTTTCAGTCAAAAAACGGAAGTCTGGAGAGAAGTTCTTGTAGGGGTTACCAGGCAATTTCGAGGTAAATGCACCACTGCTCGCTCTATTCTTGGATCAAGATTGTCCAATCAGCCCCAGCTTCCTTTTTTTCTGCCTGTAAATCTCAAGTAAATCTAAGCTACAGTATCATTGTAGTGGTGATTTGGACAGACGTGACTCAAATCAGTGTAAGTAGTGTATTTGTTGGGGCCTTTTTTTAGTCGTGGATTTATACGCTTCTGAGACAGGACGGCGTACTGTGTATGGGATTGGCTTAAAATAAACAACAGTGCCCATGATCATCGTAATTAGGAAACATGTCACTCAGTGTAACAGTGTGGCTCATTTATGTATTTTTAAGTAGTTTTTGGACAACAAATGAGGTCTACGGCACAGAGGAATAAGCTTATCACATTACTTACTAGTAGATTCAGGTCATTGTTGGTTTTTGGGGTTTGTTGACAATAAGATATAAAGAATATCAGCAGACTTATCCTTTAAGCTTCGAGCTAACTTAATCACTATTGCAAACACCGCCACAAAGGTGCCGCCCGCCAATTAGTGTCAACCCTATATGTGCTGTTTATTTTCATCTTATCCCTGCAGGTTAGCTTGTACTTATGACAACTGTTATTCCTTGTAAGTGTGGTTAATCTGTCTTGGGCATTTGTTGCAATGGTTGCCGAGGCTGCTCTCCGTGATATAACAAATAATTTACAAGTTCTGTGTTTGAGAAACCCAACTGCTATTTGGGTATAAATAATTTAGCCTTTTGTAGCTCTGTTTGTTATCTCATCTTTCTTTGAAAACAAATCCAATTGCTAATTTCTACACTTCTTTCTTCTTCTTTTATTTCAAACAGCTGCAACTAATTTAACCCAACGTTTGAGTTTGATTACAGTCCTGTAATATGTATCATGGATGAATCAAGATAATAGCTTTCATATATAAATCAGAATACATGGATTAAATGTCAGATTTTATCAGTGAAATTGACATAACTACACATTATATTTAAAATGAGAGTATTTGCAAGTCTCTTTACTTAGTTCATTTAACACTTGTACTTGGCTAGTGTGAGTGCTGCCTTCATTCTGTGCGTGACTTCAAATACAACCAAGGACACCTGACAAGGCCAACCTAAAGACACATAGTTTACATTATTTACAGCAGTAGAAGTCATTATACATGATGTTCTCTTTGGTTAGAGAGAGAATGATGTTACAGCGGTGAAACAAATCATTATTGCCTGTTATTCTGTCAGGAGGTTTTGGTTTCTCTCTTTAATAGGATTCCTTTACCTCATATTCTCTGGAGTTTCACACACAGTCCCAGACCACCTGTTTGATAAGCCTCCAGTGGCATGAAGGTGCAGCCAGCTAAGGCAACACTACGCATACTGATATAATTGTCCCTTTCTGGGCAAACCCTGATATATGTGTGGTGATGAAATCTTGTGAAAGAAGCCTCAAGGCTGCCTTAAACTGATACTGAATTGAAAATAAGTCATTATCTATTTATTTTCTTGTTAGTTAAAATTCCAGTGATTTTTGTAACAAGACTGAAGGTCCCGGCACTGCGCAATGATCTAAATGCTAATGTCAGCAGGCATGATGTTTACCCTAATCCTAACATGCTAACATTTACTTATATGCACAAACAAAATATGGCTCAGGCTGATTGGTATGTTATTAGTTTTGCAGCTATTTACAGTACTGGACAAGTTAACATTTTGACCTGATGATGCCATATATTTCATGGCAATCGATCCAGTAGCTCTTGATATATTTCAGTCTCAATCAAAGTGGTGGGCTGACTAACAGACATCTCTATAGTGTGTCTAAAATACACACCATGTCTTAGTCCAGACAGTTTCATCTCCGGCTTCTCTTGAACATCTGAAATGAATGGAACCATCGTTTTCAAAATGGCATTAAAGAGTCATCAGATCTCCCCAGACAGCTTGTGCAGCATAAGCTGAGCATGAGAAAAAGCTCTGCTTGCTGCTGTAGAGTGCAACTGGTTTGGTTATTATGAGTGAGTAAAATATAGGGGAGAAGGAGGTAAATAATAGACTTCTGAATCCACAGTGCAATCATTTTTCTGCAAATCACCCAAATTATACTGGGTGGTATTAACACTGAGAACAAGGGTGAGCAGATAATGACAATTACTTTGGGGTGAACTAGTCCTTTAAAGCTATTGAATCTCAGGTGACAGGTCCGCTCTCATTTGCATCACCACATTGCTTCCCTAAGCTCTTTTGAAGTAAAGTGAAGTGAGAGTTTATTATTTATTATTCTTGCCTTAAACTTAAAAAAATATTAGTATGACAAGCATTGCAGTTTATTCTTTAATAATAAATGCTCTCTGTGGGGAATTGCATTAAAAATGGCATCCAGTTCTGATGCTTCAGAGTATCAAAAGTTAATTTGATGATCTTGCAGATTCATAAATAAGGAAGGCAAATCAACAAGGACTAATTGCTTTCTGTGGGCGAATTATAGCCTAATAAATGTATATTTCATTGGATTTCTTGCTTAATTTGTGAATTTTCTAAACACTGGGCCTCTTAGGTTTGACAGCCAGTTTTGATTTTAGACACAAAGTCAATTCATGTCCAGAAGTCATGAGTTAATGAATTTTATTGACAAAGCAACTCACATTTGTTTTGCAGGTTATAAATTACATTTTGTACCCAAGTACCCCAAATGTATCTTACATTCAGTTAGTTGTCTCTAAAACTAATGATGTTCAAGGGGCAATATTATGAAAATACTTTCAGTGCTTGTGTGTATATTTTTGGGTCTCTGATGTGCCTACTAACACATAAACTGTGTAATAAGACAACCCAGTCAGTTTGGTGTGGGCTGTGTGCTCTCTACTCTTGTAATTCAACAATCCATCAGGTTTGATGCCCCTTCTCATGTTGGGTTCCTTGAATTGTACCAACTCTTATCCTTGCCTCTATCTGAGTGTCTGCCTACTCATTTTCCTTGATGTCCACTGTGTTTTTCTTGCAAACACCAGCCATTATCCAGCTATACTAAACTAAGCTAATGGTGAAAAATGGGCCTGAATCATGGGGCTGGACCCGTGGACAGAGCTGCTGCTTGCCAACAGATAGGTGCTGAAGGCCAGCCAGCACTGGAGGAGAGAGCTGGGGAGCAGAACCGGAGAGTTTACCGGCAGGACTGTGGATTTATCTTCTAACTCCCTTCTCAACCTAGCAGGAGCCTAGTGTTGTGAAGATATAAGTTAAAGTTATTTATGTTATAGCCTATAAAGTTATTTTTAGGTCATAAATAACTGATTAGTACATTGTTTTGTTTTAAAAAAAAGCTGGCAGAGAAAATGTCAGTCGGCCATTTAGGCAGCAGCCTGCGCTTGTGCACACTGACAAATACCTTGTTGGATACTGGGAGACAAACATAATTTTTAGTGTGCTGAGGCGCTGTCCATGATGTTGAAAGGGGTGCTTGGTAGTTAAGCTAAGTGCTGAGATAACTGTCCCCTATCCTGATGAAAATGGCTAAGGTGTGTGTATAATATGCAGTACAAATAAGGGTCTTGGTTTGGGTGTTGGAAAATATGGTCACCCTAATCTGAACTCCATGCAGAAGTCAAGCATTTTAAAACTGTTTCCTTACAGATGTGACAAAGCATAAAACTTTTAAAAAATCAATGTCATTATGTAATTATTTTGGCATCCATTTGATTTTTGCAATTACATCAAAGTAAAATCTAAGTTGATATTGGGTTCATTCAGGCTGAGCATAAGTAACGTCACTGTGCTTGTTGGGAAGTAGTTTGTACCTACGGCTGCTCGTGAATAAACACAAATGATCCCGCGGTCAAACTCACACAAGTATTGCTAGGCGAGTGGTGTGTTTCCATAGTAGCCAGCACACCGCGTGGAAGAGGGGGCTGTGGTGGGCGGGACAGGCAGTCAAACCAGCTGTTCTGAAAAGGGCTGTTTAGACAGGATGAGAAGGCTGCTGCGCTTGATGATTGTGATATTTTGACCAAAGCCTGTCAGTTACATTTTATTAAGACCCCAGGGAACTGTGTTAACTGTGTTGTGTAAAAAGGGTAAAATATGGCCTATTTAACACCCAGTAAAAAAAAAAACTTGTGCCTGAAGCAGAGCCCTGTTTTCTAGACATCTTGGTAATAAGGCCCATTTGAAATAATGACGTTTAGAAATGTTGGTTCTCAGCCCAATTAAAGTATGAAACGTGCATATGTTATGAATTGTTGTGCACAATCTAAAGTGTGGTTTAAAATTCATTTAATTGCATGTATAAACCCCAACAGCTAATCAGAGCCATATGTTTTTGCCTCTCAATGTTTTTTTTTTACTAATTATGCAAATTCAGTAACTGGATCAGATCACAAAAACAGAGGCTCAGACAGAATAAAAAAAGTTCTGCTGGATATGATGTGTTACTGTGAATGAATGTGCCTGGTCTTTGTAAATATGCATTGATCTAAACTGTAGAAGCAGCGATAAAGTTAAAAAAGTGGGAAAGGTTGGAGGGCTGCTTGAACAGATGATGGATAGTGTCGCAGGACGGGGAGACGTGCAGGTGAGATAATTAGAAGACACTAAGAACGGGTACAAAGATGTGTGGGGTAGATAGAGGAAGAGGAAGAAAAGGTGAAGGACAGAAGAGCTAAGATAAGGGAAAAATGAGCAAATAGGAGAAACAGAAAGTCAATGTAGAAGAATAGAATGTTGAGATTCCTTAAGTTGTTATATTAGCTTCATCATTTGGTTTGAATTGAGATGTTGACCACCTCTCCATTCTCCTTCCTAGTTTTCTTTATTCGTTTACCAACATTTACATAGATACAATTACCATTCGTGGCATGTTTAAGTGGTGCCAAAAATGTATATACATTATATTCTTTGTTATTCAGTCCTATGTTTGTTGCAGGGGTATTTTTTCAGCTGTGATGTCTTTTTTTCTGTTGATGAAGTTGGAGTAGATGTGGGCGGTTCTGTTTTGTTTGTCTGTTTATCCAAGGTGACTATTACTGTAACATGATGTGCCTGCAGGAGCAGAAAATGCATCAATTTCTGTGCGGCACAGACAGACCTTCCAGACACCAACTGTAAAAAACTTGCTTTCATGAAAAGGCTCCAAATTTAACCACTTTTGTTACTGAATTTAGTCATGAATGTGAATATTATGCAGATTTTCAGGAAATAGAATGATACAGTCTGAGTTGAATGAATGATTATTTTGATAAAGCGATAAAGCACTTTGGGTAAAAGCGTTATATAAATGCAGCCCATTTTATGATGAAACTAGAGAGAATTAGTACCTTGCAGTTCCTCTCTATAGAGCATTTTGGTTTTGGTTCACTCTCACCTCTCTCATGGCATTGTTTTCAGCTATTGCAGACAGCTGTTTTCAGCAAAAACGCTCTGATAAACTGACTGTATGCAGTGGACAGTAATTAGTTATTGCAGGTTTCATTTATATAACATTTTAAAGTCTGAATTCAATGATAAATGCTAATTTTCTCCAATGTGTACTTTGGAGAAAATGGAGCAAATATTTGTTAGGGTTGGACTGACTTTCCCTCCTCTCCTCCTCTCCTCCTCTCCTCCTCCACTATACAACCCCTACCCCCTCTAATACAACCGCTCCTCCCTCCACAGTAAACAGGTTTTGCAGTTTGGCAAGTGCTGCCCTCACATCCTCAAGAGGGAGGGGCGGAGGTGCAGCTAAGACTGATGATTTCTGCTTGATTGTTTGTTGGTTTGTTTTCTCTTTTTTGTTTTGTTCTGTTTTCATTACATCGTGACTCTGTTATCTCCTTTGTCCTGTCTTCCAACACCGTGTTCTATATTGTTCTAGACTTGTACTGTTATCACTTTATTGCAAAAAAAAAAAGACTAAGCCAGAAGTAGCAGGGTGGCAGCCAACTTTGGTGTATTAGCCCTCCGGTGTTGTAGTGATAGATTTACACAAAACTCAATCTTTGACCTTTCAGTCTTGCCAGAGCAGCAGAGGACGCCCACATTATTCTTTCCGTCTCCCTTCTTCTCTACATCGCTCTTCTCATCCTCCTGAGTCTCCCTTTCAGAAGCGGCCCACAGAGTCCTTTTTTTTCTCCCCAGACTCATCCTTTGCACTTCTTTGTGTTCATTAAAGGAGAGTTTGATCTGATTTAACCACTGAGCTCCACTGGAAGACGAACAGAGAAAGAGGGCGCTTGTAAAGTTTAGCCCTGCCAGTTTTTTTTTGCATATTGTATACTTCCTCATAGGAGGCCATGCAGTCTGAAATCCACTCATACTTCAACCCGGGCAGGAATAGCTGAGAAACCTTGAATCCATGCCTGCCTGTAATCACTGCAGCTTTTCTAGGAGGAATCAAAAAACAAAATAGCAACTTATTTGTTGCCAACTGTGCTTTTGCTCTGTGTTTTTTATTGCTCCCATTTCTTTTTTCCATCTTCTATTTTTCTACTTTCCTCTCTGCCTGCCACTTTCACACACACACACACACACACACACACACACACACACACACACACACACACACACACACACACACACACACACACACACACGCACCACATTCTTATTATTTATCACTCTTCCCACCTCGCTGCTTATCCTCCCTCTCTTCTCCTCTCTCCTTACCTTCTGTTGCACTCTCTCACTTAAAAGCATGGCTAGGTGGAAACTCTCCTCCCAGTACCAGTGACCCAATTACTCTAAGTTGTCCCTCCCTGGTAGGATGTAGCTGTGTCCCTCCCTTGAGAGTCAGCCTGCAGCACACAGACAATCCATCACTCTCCCCTGCCACCTCCCTCTCGCCACATTTATTACTGTCACGCACACACACACACATACACACACAGGAATGCTTTCCCCCCTCATGCGCTGATGCGCTAAAATGCTCTCAAAAAACAGACCTACACATCAATAAAACACAAATGCGTGCGTAAGTAGACATATGCATGAATTTAATTTGCATGAATATATGAACATACTGTTGCACAATTACTGGTGGGCGTCTGACATAAGTTGACAATTATTTATTTTTGCCCTGACACCTCATCACACCTCCACTCTCTGTTTGTATAATCCTGTCTCTGTTTTTCCACAATCCTGTCATTAGAATTTGATGAAGGGGGCAGGCGTCATGAAGGTAGTGTGCAACCATTAATTTGCAGAGATCTCACTCTTGCTGCTGCAGCTGCAACTTGGAAAGAGTACCGAAGAAAAACTAGGTTCTGGCAGGTGGGATTGTATGTAAAATATATTCATTAATCTGTACACAAGACAATTTATAACTGTAAACAATTATGGAATTACTAGAGGAAAATATTTCAGAACTCCAACCTTTTATACTAACAATAAGAAGCAAACATTCTTGATTTTGGAATTCAGCACTAAAAATAGGTATACAAATAATATTACCATGCCAGAAAGTGGTGAAATTAAATTTACTTGTGTGTTCTAGCAAAATAAGTGATGAATCAGTGTTTATTATTATAGTTTTTGCACTAACAACTGTTATTTTACTGGGGTTTTTTTCATGGACACAAAGATGAAGAAAGCTCCATTGCTGTTTCTTCTCATTTCACAGTGAAAGGTTAAATAAAACTGGATGGTGTAACACAAGCAAATTTACAAATTTACTCCACGGGTAAATCCACTGATCGTGGCAATTACATTGAAATTAACTGCTTTAGATCTCAAATGACACTGTTATGAACGCTCAAGCCTCAGTTTTACTTGTTTTTCACCTTATTTAATGAAATTTGCTTAAGAAGTGTATAGGAAAGTTTAATTAAATCTTAAATTACTGTACCTTACGGTTTTTGTGCAGGGCTGTAGCTAATGAACATTTTAATACAGATTAATGTGTCAAATTTGTTTGATTTATCAATTAATTGTCAAATGGCAGAAAATCGTGGAAAATAACCATTACAAGTTCCCAGAGCCGAGTCCAGAATTCAAATATATTCAGTTTCAGATTTAAAACAAAGAGTAACAGCAAATTCTTACATTGGAGAAGCTGGAATCAGATCATGTTTGGCATTTTTCGCTAATAAAGGACTCAGGCAACTAATCAATTATCCAAATAGTTTGTGATTATTGGCCTGTCGATTGCACTTAATGCACTGATTGTTTCGGCCATATTCTTTTAAATTCTAACCAAATACAACAGAATCACACAGACAAACTCACATTTTCCTGCTTTTTTTAATTAAATCTTGTTTATCTATTGATCACATCCCATTGTAAAAAAAACCCAGTTTCAATCATCTTGCAGCTTAGACACTTTCATCAGTAGTATATTAGGAGTATGATGCATGGAGGACCCAGCCCCCAGCCCCAGCAGAATATGAAGACACAGTATGTGACAGTTTGGGGATGTTAGTCTTTCTCAGCAACTAGCAACTGTCAAATCAGCAAAAGAGAGGAGAGTAAATAGGGCGTGTTGGGGAAACATGATTATCTCCAAGCAAGAAAGTAGACCACTCAATAAACTACTCAATAAACACTAATAGATTAATGGAGACCACAGGGCGTCGTACGCACCATCCCTAATTCTGTGCATTAGTTTAATGATCAGAAATGCTGAAACAGGCTTCGATTGAGTTTAGCCAATGCATTGCCTGCTGGACCTCTAATGGGTCCAAAGTAAGTTTCTACTTCTGTCTGTCTGTCTGTCTGTCTGTCTGTCTGTCTGTCTGTCTGTCTGTCTGTCTGTCTGTCTGTCTGTCTGTCTGTCTGTCTGTCTGTCTCTCTCTCTCTCTCTCTCTCTCTCTCTCTCTCTCTCTCTCTCTCTCTCTCTCTCTCTCTCTCTCTCTCTCTCTCTCTCTCTCTCTCTCTCTCTCTCTCTCTCTCTCTCTCTCTCTCTATCTCTCTCTGTCTGTTTATGTGTGTGTGTGTGTGTGTGTGTGTGTGTGTGTGTTTTCCTGCCTCTAATTCTATCTCTGTGTGTTACTCTCTTCCCTTCTGGCTGTGTAGCTTCTTATGCTCCTTGTGGCTCGCGGGCTTTGTGATTGACAGATGCCGGGAAGAGAGTCAGAGGGGTTATCCGCCCATCTGACAATCAAAGCCCGCTTAAAGCAGCAGCACCCTGCTTCGAACAGGAAATAGAGCTAGAAGTTGGGAGGAAAGATGTATTGAAGTGTAATGGATGATTTCTTGGTGATGATGAGGATCTGAAGGCTTTTAACCAAGAGAGCTGGAGAAGAACACACTAGTGCTGCTTGTACACACTGTAACATGTGAAATGTGTGATAGAGTCACTGCTGGGTGCATCATGGCTAAATGACCCAGAGATGATGGAAGACAACTCATGGTGGTCTCAGTATGGGACCTCGTCTGATGCGGAGGCCCCCAAGAGACACGAACTTACTGCCTCTTGTTCTCCCAGCGTGGCGGCTGTCCAAGCAGGTGGGCTGGATGAACTTTGAAAATATGTCTCGCTGAGCATAAAGGGGACCGCATTGTTCTCCTTGCCTGTCATGGCTGCCCATAGCTGCCCATGGCTGAGCATGGAATTTGGCAAGATCCTCCTGTAGTACGAATACTTTCCTTGGACAAACATGCTGGGCTGAACATATTCCAGATGGTGGTAGGTAGGAAGTTGTCCTCAGTCTCATCCAAGCCCCCAGGGACAGCACTGAGCCACATGCTATTGGCCAAAATTTTAATTTGCATGTCACATGAAATGCTTGGTCCCAGAAAGACACTCTCCCATATGTAATGGGGGCTGTATAGTGTGTGATTGCAGTTGCAGTATATCTAGTAGTGTAGGTTTGTTAGCTCAGGGGCACCCTCTCTTTCTCTAGGTAAATGCTGCTGGGAGCTTTGTACGTTTTCAGCTCACGAGAGGTAAGATGTTAAGCTCAAAGCTTCATATAAATATAGCAAATCACCCAGAACGAACCTATTGTGAACTGAAGTGCAACTAAGAAGTGTCACAGCTCCATGTAATGGATTATACAGAGCTAAACTGCTGCATGTATAGTGTGTCAATGTATAGCGTGCTTGGTTTTAGCTGACTGTAGCATAGTACAGATGTAGGGTGTAGTTATTGGATTTGCCACTAGGCAGTGTATGCCCAAAGCTTGGTGAAACTAAAATTGTGATTGAAAGGAAGAATAATTGCCATTGTGGAATATATCCAGAAAGAATCGTAGGAGACAAAAGATCACTACAGGAAAGTTTCCAAGAACAGGAGATGTGCTGGCACGAGTATATCACATCTCAAGCGTTTGAAGGGTATTATGGCGCAGCGGAAAGATTAACAACAGTATTTTTTCACAATTCTGGGAATTTTTGTATTCCCCCTCGTATATATTCTGTTCCTATCCAGAAAATAAACAGCAGCACCGAATCACACGCAAGCCTCTGACCAACACTACACAACATAGAGTCAAAAGGTTGGTCATTTGGTTGAGCTAAGTTTCACATATAAAAATAAATATTGCTCCAACAGCTTGAAACAATGCAGAATATTTGCACTGTTAGGTGTTAGGTCCAAGACAAAAATGATAGGCTTTATCAGAATATTATTTTTATGCTCCTCGTGTGCAGGAAGGTTCTGCCAGAGAAGGATACTAATGTGCTTTGAGCCCAAAAACTGAGATGCCTGAGGACTTTCTTTTCATGCAGTATGCGGCCAGTGGTCAACTTTGCCACTGGAAAGACCAGGGGTATTTAGAACAAGGTGCATAGAATATAGAAGCATAGACTGGCAACTCCAAATGCTCCTACACTTAATGATTGTGGCTGTTGGCTGAATGCCTCTAATGACCCACTTCATTCATCTCAGCCACAAGCATTAGAAGGGAAAAACAAGCTAGCACCTAGTTTACCTCACCATTAGTCTAGTTGATAGACGGCTTAGTCAGCTGTTCAGACAGTTGAGGAGAAGTCACAGAGAGGTAGAAGGTGGCAACGTGTCAGCAGTAGTCTGCATTATAACTGCAGGGTAGACCCATCTGGGTTGGGAGGCCTTCAGCTTGCCCATTGGCTCAAAAACAACTCGTGTGGTTAATGTTTTAAGAATAAAAATGAATAAATGATTGCTTCTTGTGACACCTGAGCAACAGTAATAGGAAGTCAAATTTAATTAAAAGTGCAAAATTGTTCAAGCTTCAAGAAGTGTTGATGTCATTGTTAGAGATCTCCTCTACTTGGGAATCCTCTTTAAACACAGGTTCTCTGACAGAATAATGAATTCATCCATGAACCTTCACATCAATCATCGCTGTATGCAAACTTACTGATGGAAAGTAATCTTTTCTTAAATGTGAGTTCAATATGCCGTGCCTTTCTTGTATTTGCAGACAGTTATACAAAGTGATTGCATTCAATACCAGGTTATTTATGAGTAGGCCTACATCAGCAGCTCTGCCAATCAGTCTGAAGGTTAGGAAATGTTCTCAGTCCAAGAAAATGAAAACATACAAAGTCATTGGTGTGGAAAAACTTATACAATGCAATATACAGTTTGAATAATCCACTTGGGATAGAGGGGCCTGAATCTCACTGGGGCCACCAATGCACATAATACTGCAGGGTGTTTTTGATAAAGTCACCCACCATGAGGCCATAGTCTGACGGAGGATCAGACGTTAATCCTCTGGGCAGCTTTTCAAAGAACTGATTTTGTATGTGCTCTGAAACATCATATCACATTTCCAAACATTTTATGTAGTGGGTCCTCAAGGCGCAAATTATGTCTCCAAGGCACAGAGGACTGTTTCAGCACACACTGTGCTGTCTGTAAACATGAGCAACATGGGAGTGACATTCAATGCTAGCTGACTGCACCACACATTCTGCTCCAAAACACTTTCCTTCTACCTTTCTGTTCTCCCCACACTGTCCTCTGTAAGCCTCATTTATAAAAGAAGAAAGACCTCTCTTATGTTGCGCCCTTCTTTACAAAAAGGAAAGAAATTAGAGAGATTGTGTGAGCTGGGTTAATTTGATGTTGTGAGGAGGCTGTGCATAGCATAGTTCATATGCCCCTCAAAGTGTCTGTATTGTGTGGTATATTTCTGTGAGTGGGTGTGCTCACTAAATAAATGTGTGTGCCATTTCCTTTTTGTGTGTGTGACTTTCTGAGTCACTGTGTGTGCACTGATTTCAAGAGTGGAAATGAAAGCTTTGCACGTGCCTGTGTGTGTGTGTGTGTGTGTGTGTGTCTATCTATCTAATTGTCAGTGTGCCAGCGTGAGTGTGTGTGCATGTGTGTCACTGTGCTCCTGTATGGGAGCTCAGCAAGACAAAGAACCCATTGAGTCATTGCATGAGACTCCCATTGCAAGCAATAGCTCCTATTTTCAGAGCTTGCTCGCTCTCATTAGGGGTTCACACTGCAGACAGAATATGGCTGACATTTAGCCATTATGCTCTGCCACTGTCCTAGCCTGTCCTAGCTTCTCTGCACTAATCGACCGTGTTAACGAGCGGGTTAAAGACCATGGTAGGAGGTATTAATGACAGGCCTGTGAATACAGTGAAAGAAAGGAAGCTTTTGCATAAATGGAACAGGCCAAGGCCAGCTCAGAATCAGGAGTGGGTTTAGTTAGAAAACCGGGGGCTTTGTTAAGTCTCTGAGGATATAGAGAGCTGTGCTGGCCATGATCTCAGGAGGTTTTAAAGGGGCACTGCACCGTCTGGGATTCAGAAAGTCCATGGCAAAGCAATTAACACAGAAGCTCTAGATGAGGCAAGGAAGCAGAAATCAGTGTGACATTTGTGTCTGAGACACCTAACTGTCCTGCTCTGCTAGTGAACATGATCATTTCTCTTGTCAGAACGTGATTATCTGCTCTGGGCTCACTCTCATCTATTTCCCTCCCAATTATGAAAAAAGCCATCAGGACATAAAGGTATGATGCTAGAGCCAGCAGTGCTTTGCTACAGGCGTGTCCTCACAGTAAGAATGGGACGGAGATCTTATACTGCGGCACATTAATGACCAGCGTGATGATGCTCCTTAAATGTCTGAGAATGTTCTGCTGTGATGCTTCTGCCAGCGACATCCACAGGGCCACCGCAGTAATATACAACTGTCCACTGATATGAGACGAAATAACTAGAAGCAGAAAAGTGAGAGAATGAGATAAAGTGAGAGAGAGACACAGAGATGAAGGATGGGGATTGCTGAGCCGACTGTGCCCAGTCACCATGGCAACCCGTTTGACATGGTGACATGGTTTACTCTGTGACCATTTATTTTACTTCCATGTTTAAACACACACATCATAATACATATATAGTATATTGTACGTATGTCATATAGATACATACACAGAACATGCATGTGTGTGTGATTATTTTCCAGCAGCAGTCTGTACCTTTAGTATTTGCAATAATTATGTCTGAGAGCTGGTGTTTGGTGGAAAAAGCTGCTATACAGGAGTTTTCAGACACTGCGTACTGGTAATGACTTTGAATTATTACCATATTTTATACAGCGGGATACCCATATGTGTGTTTTTCTGAAAGTAAGGCTTCAGGGCAGATTTCTGAACTTAAACACCTCCCGCCTTCCCCTTATGTGAAGTTCCCCTTATGTGGTGGCTCTGTGTGCTGAGGAGTTTGTGCTCACTATCAAAGGCCTGTCAGCTGTGAGTTGTGCAGAATGACCAGTAGGTACTGCCTGAGGGTGTGTGACATCTGTACAGCCTGACAAACTGTGACAACACACCTGCTGCTTCACAACCTCCGCACACACAACAGGCACTGCATGCAAAAAGCTGATCCTGGCTAAATTTGTTATGTGTAGTGATAGAATATTAGTGATGAAGATGTATTATGCCTACATATATCCACATGAACATGCATGTACATACATACATACAGAGACAAATGCACGTAGACAGACAGACATCTTCTCACCAGGCCCTCAACACCTTGAAAAATACCTGCAGTGATAGGCTATCATTTTCCTCTGGGTTCTGCAGGGCTACTGTGTTTGTATTTTTGTAGAAGTGTTGTTTTGGCCCCAAGAGATACCAGGAAACCAATGCATGCACACACTCACGTGGACAAACCATACGTATATACACACACACACCTGCACAAACACTCACATGTCTGCTCACACACATGGCAACCAACAGGGATGCTTTTGAGCTTTGGGGAAAAAAAGCTGCAATAAGATTCATAAACACACCAATAAATTAATAATGGTGCTGTCAAGAGCAACTCTCAGTTGATGTCTCTGTATCTGGGCAAAGCTCACCTCACATGGCACCTTCTTGTCCCTCACTCACTACACAGAGAGATAGGGATGCAGATGGTCATGCAAAAGCAATGAGTAAATGTAAGCTTTCTTTTATATCTTCCGGCAAAGCAAACAACTTCAAGTGAAATGTCAATAATTCCCTTCAATATCACTCCTTAGACAATGGCCTAGTGTAAGTTTGTTGCCATAGTGAATGATCAGAGTTCATGGAAGCCGCTGACAGCACAAAATTAATTAGAATTGGGTTTTAGGTGAAAAGAAAAACACTGTACAGCACAATTCTCCTGAGAGGTTAGCCAGCAAGGTAACAACAATTAAAGTGAAATGTGAAGTAGAATACCGGAGTGTATACGAGTTCAATCCGATACAATCTTTTGTCAGATTAATTTATGTAAATGCAAATAAGTATGTGCTAAATAGGGTGTATGTATAAGAGCTTTTGAACTCTGATTTACATCTTCTCATTTAAATGATGTTTGATGAAACAAGCGAGTGGAAAAGACAGATGGTGCAGTGGATAAAACAGTCATAGTCTGATTTCCAAGAAATTATTTCAAATGTCAGGGATTTTACGAAGTGTGAGCGGAGTGTGTAATAGACTACTGCTTTTATCATCAAACACCAGCTTTCACATGCAGTATTAATGGAAGCAAGGCTAGAAGCTGTCAGAGGCTGGTCATTGTTAACAAAAAAAGAAAACAACTTTTGGATGGATAAAAGATTAGGTCCAAAGGATATGGCTGGCAATTTTATTCTTATCGTCAACAAATCTTCTTCGCAGAGCCAAAGCAACAAAGGACCGATCCTACTTACAAGTATTGTGATTATTCCTCTCTGCCATAGACCTCCATTGTTGTCATACAAGTGTAAGAATATATACAAAAGCAGAAAATGTGATAACTGTAAACAAAGTACCACTACTACCACTCTTCATGGAGAAGGAACACGTGTGTGTGGATCACTTACATGTTTTTAATGTTCATGGTTTCTGTAAATGAGTGATTCCCAAACCTTTCCTGCTTAACCCCCTTTTAGTGGGTAAGAATATTTCCAAATCCCCCCACTTACATGCATACACATACCATACTCTTGGACATGTCCTTTGTTTGCAACTTCTTACAAAATTGAATTAATTCAATTAATACAGAATTGTGTGACATCTTACTAAACAACCAAATAAGGAACATGTCACTTTTAGAGTGGAAGCATTAATGTGGACACTGCAGCATGCATGTTCTAGCTTTTGTACACATTCTAATCAGAATCACTTGATCATTGTCTTATTCATAACCACTACTGTGTTAATTGGTGTCATCTGGCTTCAACACATGTTCTCAAAATTGGCTCTCTGCACAAGAATTGCAAGTTTACCAACGCCCTGACAAAACACAAACATGCACATTTTCTCTGCAAGAATTACACTTGACTGTGAATTCACATAGACAGCGAGAAGTGGGAGGCAGTATTCCATCCATTCATTCCACACTGACTCCAACATGCGTTCAGTGTCTCTGTCCACAGAAACAGCTGTCTGTCAGCAACAGCTCCTAGGGAACTGAGAGGATAGTGGCCGGCCAAACTGCCTTCACCAGGCTGGCTGTGGTGACAATAGTTTGCATGTCCGCTCCATGGGAAGAAATTACTGATTTTATTTATCTGCCTACTGTAGTGAGTGTAGGGAATCTGCCTCTTAACTTGCTGGTTTTATGACTGGCAAGCTAACAGACAGACTGGAAGTCCTGACCAATCAATATTGATATGGTTAATAAAGGAAAGGAAAAGGAAAAGGAAAAGGAAAAGGAAAAGGAAAAGGAAAAGGAAAGGAAAAGGAAAAGGAAAAGGAAAGGAAAGGAAAGGAAAGGAAAGGAAAGGAAAGGAAAGGAAAGGAAAGGAAAGGAAAGGAAAGGAAAGGAAAGGAAAAATCAGGGGATTGCACTGCAAAGGGGTTTTCTGTCAATAATCAATACGGCAAGTAGTATAACAGCAATAAAGGATGACCAACAGGAAAACTACTGGGAATAATAGTATTTATGGTATTGCAGTATTAAAAGTTTATCAGTTTATCTTGCTCACTCAGATTCCACCAGATCCGTCCGACTAGGCAGAAAGCAAACATGTCACGTCTGCTGGTGGAAGAACTGCAGCTTGTGTGACAGTAGGTGCTGTGTCAAAAATACAGGTTTATGTGCTAATGTTAGCTCCTGTCAGCTAACTGTTGACTCAGCACATTATCTTCTGAATCGGCTCCTCTGCCGGTCTCACTGAATTTGATTCAGAGCCTCCTTGTATTATTGTGATAGAAAAAAGATGAAAAAAAAAGGTTTAGAGCAGGAAAGATTTTCAGAGACAGCAACTCATACGACCACAACAGCAACAGCAATATAGAGAACTCGTTCCTAAAGCATCCTGTATCAGCGGAAACAGACTAGTTAGCGTGTCAGCAGTTTATGTGCTTAAATATTTCAGGAACATTTCATCATCACCAGAGGTTTTTAGCTTCCAGGAGTCTAACGTTCACTCATTACAGAAATATTTTAGGGTTTTTTTAGGTACACTTGAACCCAATATAAACATTTGTAATGTTCACATGTCTGTTGTTCAATACAGTCAATGTATACGTTTATTTTTTACAGGGTGGCAAACTTGTCACCTTTCAGTAAAATTCACTGGGAGTTGGGGCTATGTATTGTAGGTTATATTTTAGGCTACAATAAACATATATACAACACATATAATTTGTAGGTACAATGGGTATTATTATAGTGTTTCAATGTCAACGTTAAACAGATTATCCCAGTCTGCCCTCAACCGACTTCATTCTGACTGGTTTAATATAAAATTATCTGCAGACTTGCATATCTACATGATGGAGTGATGGGTTTGTTTACTGTAGCTAATGTTAATCCAGCTGCTGGAAACAGCTGCTCAGCTGGACGGATGTCCCGGGGACGAACAGTATTGTCACTCCAACTTAATCAGTCCATTTACTGCTGCTGTTAAAATGTATTTATACTCAAAGCAGGGGAGTGTCGCCTATACAGTTGATGACTTTTCTGTTGATTTTGTTGGGAGCATATAATTAGAGACCTGCTGTCTGACACTAAGCTCTCAGCCTGCATTAACTGAGCAGCTGCTTCTGTTAAAACATGTTATTTTAGCATTGACATGAGCCTAAGATAGCTAAACTGGACAGCCGCCAGGCAACTATGTGGAATTTTCACAACTTAATATTTTATTGACATGATTATCAAGACATGCTGCTGCTGCTGTTCTAGTCCATGGAAGGCAAGGAGGTGTTTTTCTGTGTTTTGTATTCTGTTTGTTCTCTTGGTTTCCAGTGTGTGTTCAGTCATTTGATTTTGCTTTATTATATTTGGGTTTTGTAAGTATGTTTTCTGATTTTGGTCTACTCTGTGTTTTCCTTGTGTGCTCCTCCGCACACCTGCCATGCGTTATGTGCGTTAGCCCCGCCCTGCCCCCAGTGTTTTTCCCAGCCAATCACTCCCAGCCTGCACTTCTGTCTGGTCACCTGCTCCCCATTCCCTCATTATCAGTTCTGTTAGTATCTAAGTAAATGGTTTTATCGTTTAGTTTTTGTTTGACCCACTCTTGTCTAGATTAGTCTAGTTGCATCAAGTTTGTTTAGTTTTTGTCAGTTCTTGTTCAAGTTCAGGTCAGCTCTGTACTTTTGGTTCTTTTATGCACATCCAAGGAAATAAATCATATTCTGCAGCCCTGCCTTTGGTCTCTGCATTAGGGTCCATCTGCTCCGCTCTGACAAATATATTATATAGTATTATTATTAAACTATGAAGAGCAATTAATGTAGAATCATTGACATGACTTTTTTATATCATCTAGTTTTTCTACACTGCCCAATTAGAAACATATCAAAGCCTGTGAGACATTTCTTAATAATCATGGGTGAATGTGTTTTAAGGCCAGACACAAGAGTTGAATAGGGACAATATAAATCTTGTTTTTCTATGGTTATTTTTATGGAATAACCATGAGGGAGTCTGTCTGAACAGGATGTATTCCCTGAATGTGTCTGGATAAACTCTTGAATTAACTGCAATTTGCCATTCTCTACGGTACCCAAATGAGACAAGAGGGACGTACTCTCGAATGTGTATTGTTTTCATAAACACACTAAAAGCTTCAAGTGCCTCATCAAACCACAGTGATGCATCTGCTATGTCCTCTGTTTGCAACATAAAAAAACCCACCAGAAATGACTATTATTGCTGAGTTCTACCTTGAAAAGGTGACTATTCACTGTTCTGCTGCTGATGCTTCAAATGTTCCACCTGCAAAGCTGAGAGACCGGATTAAAAGCAGCAAATAACATGCATCAATTACTGCTGTCAGTATGTTAATTCTTATTATAACCAAATCCTTGAGAATACATGTACTCATACACACACAGGTATTGAAAGTGTGCTAAGTCCCAAAGCTGCAGATGCTTCCATCTATATAATGTACTATACAGAAAAAGTGACTTTTTGAGGATTGTGGTAAATGCTCATGAGAGCTGCAGGGCCTTTGTTGCAGACTGGTTGAATGAATACTATTGTTAATCATGTTTATGTTTTGTTATGTCTTTGTCTTGTGACAATTCATTATTGTTTATTGACTTTGTATTGGTATTTTTGTTTTTTACTTCAATAAAGCTCAGCTAATTTAAATTGATAAAAGAACAGAGAGTAAAACCGAAACGGACATAGAAAGCTGGAAAAAAAGAGACGGAAACAATATCTCCATCTAACACTTTACAGGCTCAAGTCTTTCACATCTTTTCCCATTTTGAAAAGTCATGATTGGAATACAGAATATGAATATTATCAGTCACTTTCCATTGTGTGCTTGTGCTTGTGAATGCACTTCAAATCCCAAAGACTGTCACTTTCAGCAGCCTATTTTTTTTTTGCTGTTGAGGCGATACGGTAACTGAGATAGAGGGTTTTGTTGCAGCTCATTGCATAATGTCAATAGACAATTAGGCATTTACTGGATTCCACCCGCAAGCTAATTAGAGCGACGTAATTAGCGGAGGGAGAGACTTAAGTGTTCCCAAATGAAGCACCAGATAGCCACTTACGCAGTGCTTTGCTGTGCTTCGGCCTGACACTCCAATCACAGCCCCAGAGACACTCCGAAGAGGACTCGAGGTGCTTGACAAGGCTCAACATGGCGTTAAGTGGTGTTCAGTGGTGACAAGACCACAGTGCCACTTGGATTTTTTTTTTCTCCAAAAATGGTGGGCGCTATTTCCGTAAAGCCTGCAACTCCCATTTACAACAAAGTCTGTAAGGAGGGTAATAATGAAACTGTAAGGCTTTACTGTTTGGGAAAGAATGTTCTTGGTTTCCGGAGTGATGTTATTATCTTCTCTTCAATGAAAGTTTTCATATATAAACTTCTAAGTCAAACAACTTCTAAAGATGCTATAAAACAACTTTTCTCAGTTGCACATCCCAGTCATGCTCATCCCGTTGACCTCTCCTCATCTTACATCTCATCTCGCTGCTTTGACTCTCTCTCTCCCTTTTTTGTCTCTATATCGGTTTCATTTCAAAACGCCATCTTTTTTGTGCTCTGATGGACTTCCAGCTGTGATGCAAGAGTTTCTGAGACTGGCATGTCTCCTCGCATCACCCCATTTCTCCCCCCTTTACATCTCTCAATGTATCCAAACTCCTCGTTGTGATGTGCTCCAATCAACAATTCAGTCACATCCATCCCTCGATCTCTGTCTCCCGTCCATCAGTTTATTCATAGTTCCTCGTCTTGTTTTTCCCACAGTTAAGTCAGGGGCATCAAATGGCAAATTCAGGTCAGGCAGACAGGAAACCTTTAAGCATATAGCATATGTGAATGAAAGGAGCATATTATGTGAAATGTCCATGATAGACCTGTAACTGCTACACATGAACTCTTGCTGGTTATCTGACATTTTCAAACCTGGGCAATCAAATTCATGCAACAGGTCTAAATAAGTAGTCATGATTTCATCGCAAATTACTAATGTGCTGTACTACAACAACAGATGCCTTTCTTCTTCTACTGTACAGCAGTATGTACACAATGATTGTTACAGTGTACATTTCTGCAGGGAGCATGCTGTTAGGAGAGTCGTTGAGGGAGGGGTGTATACTGAATGGCCATTGCCTGATGAAGACTGTGTGATAGGAAGATAGTAATTGGACGTTGGTTTTGGCTTGTTTAAAGAACTATAAAATGGTTGTGTTTAAGTTAAAAGAACAAACTTTGTTGGAACTTAATCTCTTCGACGAGAAATCAAACCGCTTCATTTTCTGCTGGAAGAGTTTCGTGAAGATCCAAGAAACTACAATAAACATGGTTTTAAATTAAGCATTGGTGTGTTTAGATACACAATTACAGTGAAGAACATTTATTTGTGGATTAAAATTGTTATTTTTAGTGTCATCTAACCTAATTACCCCCTCTTTGTACCAGAATGTGCCACGGGCCTGCACACATTTTCTGCTTGTTTAGGTGTCCTTACTCTCTCCTCTCTTGATCATTTTCCTCCGACTTTCGCTTTAATTTTCCTGCCATCCACAAGTGTATGGAAACCCTCAAGCCAACGATCTATACTGCCAGTGGCTTGAATCCAGTCTCCCCTCTGAGCAGAAATGGATTCACATTTGGACTCCGGCTTCAAGCATGAATCTGTCTGCTCCTGATAGTAGCCTCAGCCTGACTTGTTATCACCAGACACTTCATAAGTGATTCCCAATTGGACGCTTTCCTGAACCGGGACCCAGAAATCAGATTGTGAATGACTGTGACACAGCAGTGTCCTTTCAGCAGACTGTCTAAACCGCTCTCCCTCCTGCTGAATGACAGCAACCTGCCAATAAAGCCTGCCTGGAACCCAAGTCCTTATTAGTATCGTGCAGAAGTGTCAGTGAACCTCTGTTCTCCCTTGTTGGTCAATCAAAGCCACTCCATGCTGTTATGGCTGGCAGTGAATCTAGTTCAGTTCTGATTCACAAAAGCCGATTTTTCCTTCCAACGGGTTCTGTGGAAATAATGATTTGTAAAAAACAGCACTCTTTTAAATAGCGATTTTAAAGCATTTGACAAATGCATAATTATATAGTGGAATTTCTTATTATTCTCAGTATGTACTCAGTACCCAGTATGTAATGTACGTGCAAGTAGAGAACATTTAATTAACCCTAACCCTTACACAGAGTGGGTCATCCATTTGCTGTTCTTGTGATATAAGTGAATACTGCAATAGGAAATAAATGTGTATCCATTAAGAACATTTGAAGAACATCTATTGTGGTTAAAAGCATCATGAAACAAATAACAGTTTCAACATCAGGTAAAGAACTACTAAAAAACTGTTGAAGTGAGTGGGCCGCACCCAAAATCATGACGATAAACTCAGACAACTTGAATTGATAAAGAGTGATAGAGGTCACAAGTTTGAGCTCACTGACAAGGATGAATAGACTTAACAACAGTGGCGAGAGAACAGTTTCAAACTGTGATTGCCTCAGAACAGAATCAACAGCTCTGACACAGTCTCAGTGCATAAAGATGTTTGTATGTGTCCGACGGCCAGGATTTATGATCAAGTCAGAAACAATTTGGCCCAAACAAAACACACATTCTGCTGTAAGCAACACAAAACCAGAAACACTGATCAATGAATAAAACCTTTTTCTGTTCTTCAACACTGAACATTTTCTGTGGTGAAAGATAAGACATAGGTTATCTATAGTTACTGTTCTTTCTGTTAGTCAATGTCTATTTTTCTTATACTCTCTATTTTACAAATAACGATATAATCAATCAATCAATCAACCCCCTGCTGAGCTGATCAGAACAGACAGATACGGATACATCTCATATTATTGTAAATGTAAAGTAGTAACTAGATGTTTTAAACAATTGCCTCACTTATTCAATACATGACTTTTTGTTGCGTGATCTTGCAACACTGCATGTTTTCCAGAAGTTTAATAAGCCAAATATTATTATTCATAAAAATTTTAAGAGTTTTTGCTGAGCTATAAAACATTTTTTGGGGAAACTGAGGATCCGTTGCACCTGCCTGCTGCAGCAGCAGAGTTATCCTCCTCTACCTCGTTTTACCATAAAGCTGCAACTTAAAACATGAGATATGTTCCTCTTGTGTTCATTTTGCAACTCCCCTTGCAATACCAAAGCTATTTCATAGACATAGACATGTTTTTCATCACTAGGGTAACATCAACAACTTTGCATTGCCTCACTCTTTCATATATCTCTGCACCTTTTGAATAGAACTTTTTATTCCTCTCATAGCTAGAGGCATGAAAAAAGGTCTAATATCTACTAAATGTAGTTAAGGAAGCATGGACCAAAATCCAAAGAAGCTCTTCTGGTCACCCTGCTTAAAATTCTTTTGTATTTTCTCCACTCCCTGCTCAGTATATTTATTCCCTCCCTCCTATCTCAACTCGCTGTCTCTCAATCTTCCACTCTGTGTTGGTGTCAGGCAAAGAGGAAGGGAGCGGCTGCTGTGTTGGCGTGACAGAGTGAGGTTGCTGCACTTCTCTGTAGCTGCTGCAAAGCTGTCAAGCGGTCGCCCGGGGAGGTAGACATATAAAGACAAGGAGACAGGAGTGTGTCACACAGGATTGAACTGTCACACATATCGAGAAATGACTTCCATCATCAGGCTCTATATACGCTACAAGAGGTCACACAGAGCAGGACTCAGATTTACATTGAAATTTGTATGCTCTGAATACTAAGTGATTGATTTGGAAATAACAGATTTGTATCATATTACCACGAGGGACGTAAGCGTGCTTGTGTGGGAGGCTGCGCATTTGAGCCTGCCATGTGTTTTTTGTTTAATGTTGTGTGATATTAGAATTGCATCCGTTTTGCATAACGTGTGTGTGTGCAGTTTTATGAATGAAATATGTGTGAATGCGTGTGTGACGGTTCTTTGGGGCTATTTATCTTATTTGCTTCTATTTGTGCACTAACTGAAGTGTAAATGGTTACTCACATTCCTGGCCATGTGTAGTTGAAGGTCTAACTGTTTAAGTATATTACAGCGTATACTTGCCGTGTGTGCGCATGTACAAAGGTTTTAAGTTGTATTATTTTGAATAATAAAAAGGATGAAATCAGATATTTGAAAGATCAATGATTCATAGGTTAAAAATACATTTTACTTTTTACTTCAGGAATTCAGAAGCATAATAATGAACAGCTCCTTTGTGTTTTTTCACCAATGTTTCTCTTCTCTGTCTGTTATCTAAAGTTTCTCTGAGCCTCGTTGTTTTAACTTTGATGATCAGAATGTGTTGGTGCGGCAGGTACATTTTAGGTGCATGGGGACATCTGTACAAATCAGCACAAACCAGTCTGGTTCTTGTAGAAAAGTTGTCTCTTTCTAGGTGAAAATTACTGAAAGCTGAAATCAACTACCGACTGTATATCCCTGTCTGTGGTCGTTATGTGCATGTATACGCTTTGTGTTTTTTGCTGTGTGTTTGGCTAACATGAATTGTCTGCTATGACACTGATAAATGGCATTGCTCTTTGAGCAGTGGTTCACAGAGACTCAATCCCTCCTGGCTGTCTTTGCTCATTGCTCCATGCTATTATTTATCTGTGAAGGAGAGACGTGGAGGGCCGGCCTCTGTCTGTCAGAAGACAATCCATCTGCAATGAGTCCCAGTCCTGTCACTTGGTTGTAACTTCCACTCCCTCTCTCATCTCCTCATGTTTTGGGCACGATGGCTTTCCAGAGTCCAACAAAACTTTGCCACACCCAATAGTTTTTACATACAAAGGGCTTGTGGATAGATGTTACTACTACTACTACTACCACTACTGCTACTACTACTACTACTGCTACTACTTGGAGCAGCATCTAAGCTTGGGTATTTCTCTAAGCTTGTGCACTAAAATTTGGGGGTGCTGTTGCTGGAAGATGAGCTGTCAAATCCTGTGGTACACTCCTAACTTGCAAAGTCCTAACTCAGCAAAGAAAAGCAATAAATCATCACATTTGTGAAGCTGAAACCAGCTTTCTTTCCATTTTTGCTTAAAAACTACTTATACGATTATTAAATTGTCAAAATATTATCAAAATATTAGAAATATAATATTAATCTTCTGTCTATAATCAATCAATCGACTAACCTTGTAACTGTAGAGAGAGGACTTTTTAAAAATTTGAATAACTTTAAGTGGTTTGAGGATGTAATACAGTAATTCACAAGAAATACAGTAAAAAACTGAAGAAAGCATGACAAAAAAAAAATCACAATTGATCCAAAATATGTTGTTTTTTCCCCCTGTATTCTATCCTATCATCTCGCAACCCCTTTGATTAATCCAGCAACCCCATGTGCAGGTCTTGACCCCCAGGCTGGGAACCACTGCATTAGGTGTTACTTTCAGTTCATCTTACTTCCACACATGAATCATTGGCACCTCAGTGCTGTTTTTGTACCACATTACAGAAAAGAGAGGGAGTACATTACCTCTTTCATGGGTCCAGCTGTGATGATAGCAAATTACCAGATTGTCAAAACACAGTAACAGGCAGTCCTGTAACCACAGTACTCTGTATGTTACCCTGGGATTCAGGTCACGACCCTTAGTCGCATAGGATGTGCTGAAATCGTAGATGAGCGGTTTTCATCTGCCCCTAAACTGGTTAACTGTCGGTCGTTGGAAATGAACTTTTTTATTTTAAACTATTCTTCGTGCCTGCACATATATTGCACCAGTCAAATGACAACAGTACAACTGTTTTGACATGCTGCATCACTGAAGGATCGTAAAACTTATTTTGCAGTTGAAGCCTTAACTAATGACCATCTACAATGTGCTTGCCCCCTCTACTTTGAGTCTACTGATACATTTAAATCAATGTCATCATTTAATGTTATTAGAGAGCGAATTCTGCTGCCTCTTCTATCAAGTCCAACTGCGCACTGAATGACAGGACATTAAGTTAGAACTCTCCTTCCTATGACTTTAGCACAGATATGTCTGAAAGGTCCATTTGACAGTGAGCCAGCATGCACAATACCACCACCACCACTTAAACTAAAGCGGCAAAATGGAATCATTTATTTTATTATTTACACTGGTGGTTTTCTTACTGTGGGAAAATGTATCAAAATGCCTTCCATGAAAAGGGTTGATTACACTTTTTAACCAAATAATGACACCATTCATAACAGACACTAATGATACTGACTTCTCAGCAAAAATAAATCTAATTTCAGTTTAATTTTAATTAAAGCTGTTTTTATATAGTTATTGGTATACCCTATAAGTGTGAGTGCTGGTATGTTCCAGATGCAGTATTATTCCACAGTCCTTAATGAAACTGGTGAGAAAGGAATGCTAATCTGGGTACATGAATAGGACTGTTGTGTTTAACTTCAAAGACATTATTGTGTTTTATAACCACTAGTATTTTAATTAACTGGGTCAAGGACCAAGTCTCCACTCCATTGTGCCAATTTGAACAAGAGTCTGTTATGCGCAAACAACAATCATAACAGCCCTCAAGTCTTCTGTGTTATCTGATTGCTGTCACCTGTTTCAAAAAACGGGAAGAAAATCATCTGTTTTTGACATTTTCAGATATTTTATGTGGCCAGCTGAGGGGGCAGTGAATGAGGAGACAAATGATGCAGCAGCCATCTTTAAATGAGGGGAAATACTTCAGTCGTTATTCAAGATGACTCTGTGGGGTTTTTAGATACACAAGTGGCTCCTTGTAAAAGTCAGATGTTGCATTTCTGACTGTTGATTTTGCAGCCAGAGGGCCAGAAAAAAGGATGAGCATTGAGGGAGAAATGTGAAGTGTGTGAAGTGAAAGAAGACGTCTGTGTGTATAGGTAGATTGACAGAGAGACAGAGAGAAAGTGAAAGATCAGGGAAAAAAAGAACTACAAGGAGGGTAAATGGAGTTTGGGGGGGGGGGGGGGTTGAAAGAGAGGGACTCCCCACTTCACTAGCAACTCTTCTCCTCTGATCTGCCGTCCGTTGGCTCATGTTCTGGGCATCCATTCCCAGAAAGTCAGTCCAGCCCGCCAGCCTGCTTTATGTTCTGCATCTGCCCCTTTCACATTCAGTCATGCCTACAGCAAATGGATTTACTCTGTATAAGAGTTCAGCTGTCTGCTTTTCATGACTGTTTTGATTACTGGTCATGTAAGATGTATAATTCAGCCTTTAAATCAGTCAGAGTGTGTACTTATGGGTCAGTGTGAGCACAGGTTATAAAACATTTTCATGTGTTTATCGGTTAGATAGAAAACACTTTTGACTTACTACATGTTTATCTATGTAGAGGGTATATCCTTTCATACTGTGTATTATTAAGGATTCTAAGATTAGCAAAAGGGCTGTTTTAAACTTAGATTTCAGGTAAAAGCCTACATACTAAAAGGAAACAACATGATGCTTGGTCAGTTTACGTGGCATGATATACAAGTGTTTTTCATTGTTCTTCACTTTAGTAAATCCTAGACCTTTCCCCTCAATTTATGTCTCTGCCAGTGGGTAAAACGCTTCTAATTTTCATTTTTAGAGGGATTTTTTAAATTTTTTTAAACAAAATTAGAAGTTTACACAGTCATTGGTGTGCCATTGTCCGCAGGGTGTAGGTACCCATTTTCTAATTTTGAAAAATATTTGAGTATAAATGAGAAATTAACTTTTCCTCCAATTCCCGCACTCCTGAACTACATACCTTTTTTTACAGATATGACTTTGTCCAACATTATTACTGTGCGACGTGAAGGCCATCTGGTTACTGATATAAGTTGAGGAGCAGGTATTGTGGCTGGGTTAATGAGGGTCAGAGTTACTGCTGGCCGTCAGACAGATGAAAGCAGGGAGGATCCAGTACAAATTAACACAGTTAATTGTGGCACTTATTTAACATAGCCGACGGCTGCCCTCTCCTTGTAAAACACCTGAACCATACCAATGGCCCCATCGCTTAGACCATCTCATAAGACCTGGACCAGCCTCACTATTAACACAATCATTTACTCCTAAAGGCAATGAAAATGAAATATTCAAACCTCTATGTGGAAAACATTGCCAATAATAAAATGCTTGCAGCTTCAATATGGAGCAGCGCCTTTTTCCTAGTTTTTATAGTAGGAAGGCTTTTTTTTTTAAAGCCAATGGTATTCAGATTTAATTGTAACTCTTTCTGTATGTGTGTGTGCATGTACGTGTGGACTGGTGTGGAATCCACTCTGCTGTTTTGGTCCTCCTCCGTGCCTGTGTTCTGCAGTGCTGCTGCAGCACATAAGCAGATATATGCACCTTTTTTCTTTTTGGAATTTCTCTAAACTTTTCCATCCCACCTTTACTTTTTGTCGCTTCATTATTCATGTAAAATGAGTCAGCGAGTCAGCAGCAGTCCACTGCTAGCTGGATCGATGTTTAAATGATTCCACTGAAATGGTAAAGGCTTACATCTTTATTACAAACCTTTAGAGCTACCAGACCCACTCATGTAGGTGAATGTGATTGGTCTGGGGGACGGAGACATGTAGACAGACGTGAGGGAGATGACAAACAGCCACAACCACAATGGACTGGGCAGTCTGCTAGATGGGGGGGTGGGGGGGTGGGGGGGCAATCACCACAGTACAGCTCTCTCTCTTTCTCTTTTTCTGGTGTTTTTCACAGAGCCATCGAACCAAATTGTGTAGCAACCCACCAGGAAACCTTCAGGTACTCCCAATGACCAGTCCACCCTCGATTGCAGCTCCCATTGTGAAGTTGGGCACTCAGGGTCATTTCTACTGAGTTCTGGGAGAAATGACATTTTCTCAACGTGTTAGCTCCATTGACATTCAGGCCCAACCTTACTCATGGCTGCATTACCTCAACTACAAAGAGAGCCTTTCCATTTTGCCTCTGGCAAGAAGAGTAATGCTGGTACACTCTATGAATCAGCCTTGAGACAGAGATTAGATTCCACCACCTACCCCTGTTATTGAAGCTGACAATCCTGGGATGAGGCCTTGCCCTTGAGATTAACCTGATGACTTCCTACTCAGAAGGCCAGTTACAAAGACTCAATTACATTTTTTATTATAGACCGTACACAGCAGGGTAGTCACTTGAGTGCACCTTTTGAATTTAGCCATCTCGGCGAAGCATTTATTGAAAAGTAATTTGTTCAAATGAAGAAGCCACCTGATTATACCACAGCTACTATTTGATGACTGTCTTGAAGTGACATTACAGATTGTAACCTGTCCATTGTCACCAGTGTAGGCAATCAAGGCACAAGAGAAGCTGACCATGTTTTGTCCCTTGACAAGACAAAGTGGAGTGACACATCCAGCACCATTGTTCGAGTCAGGGCTTTTTTCAAACAAAACAACTGCTGCCACTATGAAAGTACATTTCCCAGTGATTTAATATCATATTTTCATAGAAACTGATAAACTCTGGCATGGGAAAACCATTTATTGGACTAAATTAACTTCCTATCTCTCTCTCTCTCGACCCTTCCCTCCCTGAGCTCTCCAGGTCCGATAGTATGAGCAGAAGTTGTTGTGAGATAACAAACCATAATCATTTTTCAATCACAATATCGCAAAGCTAACACTTATTCTTACCTATCGCCCTCGATCACATGTCTACAGCACACAGTTTATCAAATCCCAACACAACAGATTGACGTGTTCCTTAAGTGAACTGAACCTGGCATCCTATCAACAGACCATGAAACTCATTTTAATCATTCAACATTATTAAAAAACATATAGTTCACTGGTATGAAAATTGACAACTGACAGTGGTGAATTCTCTCTTTGGTACTGAAAACGGAATGGGAAGGGTGTGATATGTTCATCCACAGCTTTATTCACAGGCCTGCTGACAGATGAATACTGTATTAAGTGAGAAAAACAAAAGATAAAGTGCAGCCAAAGATGATTTGTTTTATGCAAAATCCAATATACCCTTATAACAAAATGACATAGGTCTAAAAATTCACTTGGCAAAAAAAAAAAAAAAAGACTTTTACATTTACGCCATCTAGCAGCTGTCGTAATGCACTCCAGAAAGAGCCATAGGACTGTGATATGCTGCTTTCCAAAACTGTTACAAATCAGTGTGAAAAAAATAATGATGTTTTATGATGTGACAACACTGTGGTTAAGATCTGGTTAGGTTTAGGCTCAAAAACCACTTGGTTAGGTTTGAAAAAAATGATCACTTGATATGTGTTTTGTACTTCCTTAAAGCTGTGCAACCTTCATCATAACAGTACACACCACAATGTAATTTTGCTGTTTTTTTTGCTTTTTGTTTTAATTGAGCTAGCAATTTGAACAGGAGGCAAACTGTGGTCTCCAGAGACAGGATGTGAGGATTCTCCTCCAGCGTCCACTCCACTGCGTCCAAGTCCACTTTTTATTGACATCATCTGAACAGCATAATTTCCCCGGGTCGTTTTTGCAAGCCTGAATTTTAGACTTAGTGTCATTTTTCTTGTGAGGATGGGCTGGCAAAATCCTTTGATTTCTATTTTCCTGTTACCGATTGTAACAGTTGTTAAGTGCAATGGATACAGATTAATAATGGATCATTATTGTTTTAGATGTATAATATATCTTTATAAACTGCAGAAATTCTTTGCTGTTAAAAACTCCAGAACTCTATTTCTTTCACATATGAAACCAGGCTTTGAGGCCAACATCTACACTCAGAATTGTGCTACCTTAATATCATAATAAAAAGAATGAATTGGCAATTATTGTCATTCCAGGAGAGTTTTGTCAAGAGCAGCTTCAAAAAATATATATTATATATTTTGTTGTATAAACCACCACATAATACTAGATTTATTGAAAGCAAGAGACTGTGGAATTTTTCATGTCTTCTACTTCGCTAAAAGTAAAAAATAATAAATAACTTCTTGTCTGGTTCAGGTTTTTACTTTAAAAGGTTATCGAAGGCAAGGAGTCCAGTGAAACTTTCAGAAATACTGTTAGACTGGGTTGCACCAACAAAGATTAAGCTAAAATTAAGATTAGATCTGTATCACAACCTAGGTATAAAAGAAGAGGAAAAACTGTCTGTCTTTGGGGTTGTAATGGTGGTGAACATCGTCTACATTGTACACATAAATATACATTTTACTTGAACACATTGTATTTTCAAGACTTAAACTAAGATTTAGTCATTAAGAGGCTAGTAAATTTTCAGCTTCACAGTCTTTTGTAGTGGGAGTCGTTTAAGAATTGGCATGAGGCTTCTGGCAGTGTGCCTTCATAATTTGCCTCATTTTGTGCCTGTTTGGCATCCCTCTCCAAAGGAATTAGAGGTCCAGTGTGTAGAATTGAGTGGCATCTAGAGGAATGGATTTGGCAGAAATGGAATATAATATTCATAAGCATATTTTAATTAGTGTTAATGACCTGCAAACATGAATCATTGTGTTTTAGTTACCCTAGAATGATCCCTTTGGGGAGTTTGTCCTCGTCCTTGGAGCACTGGTTTCACTCTTCAACTTTACCACTAGATGCCACTAAATCCTACAACCTAAAAGGGGCAGATGAGTTGGATCCATGCCACCTGATACCTGGTCTCACCTGGCTTCAAGAGGGGTTGTTTTCCCAAAAACAACAACACTAAAAGTCATAATGTCAGCCACCAAAAATGACAGACCCCATTTAACAGCCATAGTAGTTATGACTTGGAGAAGTGGCATGGTTCAGAAGACGTCTATATGAGGAGACAAATTTCCGTATTTCGAGGTGGTGGATTAGATTCTAACTTGCAAAATGTGGACTTGGTGGGTCTTGCTGCGGGACAGTTTAAAAGAAACCCTAACTAAGATTGTGGTGGTATTTCCTGTTGCCATGTTGACGAAGACTCCTAACTTTAAGGAAGCAGTAACTTTAACCCATACCAAGTTTCAAGTGATCATTTTAACCCAAACCATGATATTTCCCTCACCCTACCAAGTGGTTTTTGTGCCTAAACCTAACTACACCTTAACTGCAACACTGTCCTATCATAAAACATTATTTTTAACAGTGGTGTGTAACAGTTTGGGAAAGCACAGAGAAGTTATGTTGTACTAGCGGTTACTGCCGATAGAGGCGCCAGATTAGCAAACGCGCCTATGGGGTTGTCCTGGAGTGTATGGTGAAACGACCTATGTAATTGTTTAATTTGGAGGACTTGTTGCTCCAAGAAAATGAAGTTGCAGTTGAACCAGTAGCTGTTCAGTAGTCTGTGACACTAGCAACAGAGACATGGTCACAGGGGACATTTCGCTAGAGAGGCTACATGACTGTGATGATGAAGAGAGTAAGAGGGCTGTGATGGGAAGAAATGGCCAATAGAGTCATTGGGCGTCAGGCGGTGTAGACAGGCAAAGGGTCTGTAGTTCGATAGAAATTCACGGGTGCTGAATCAGTAAGGGGAAGCATGGAGCTAAAAATGCTCACAGCAGGCATGAAGTCATTGATAGCGATGGTAGGAGACAAAGCTGTTATGGTGCTGGCAGGCAGGGAGGCCTCATCAGATGAAGGTAAATTACAGCGGGTGCTTCTCCGCTTGGATAAAAGGGTCCAAGAAGGAGTCAATCCTGCAAGGACTTCCAGGGCAATTGTCTTGTCCCATCTGCTACAATCTCCTGAAGAAAGGAAGATGTAATTTTCTTCTTCCCCCTCACTCTGCAGGCCCTCCCACTGGTTTGATGGGTGTCAGTAGGTTTTTGCCTCTTATGTTCATGACACTTGAGGAGGGATTATCATCTGCAGGGTGCTTCACATCCATGACACTGTGTCCTTGATCAGTCAGTGTGTGGCTGACATAGCTCTTTTTTAAGAGCTATTGAATACAAGTGTTAAGTTGAAGAATACAAAGAATGTGAACGAGAAGCATAACCATGTAATGGCCTTCAAATCATACAATCACAAGAAACCTTTTTTTTTATTTTTAAAGGATTCTTTTCTTCTTTTTTTTACAAGTAAATAGTTAAGCAATAAATATAAAATTCTGGGTGTAAGCCAACACTTCCTACTCCCCACCACACCTCCATAGACCTTTTTTTAGATTTAGTTTTTTGTTTTAAATGTTTTAAAGAAGATATAACATGCACACTTCCAGGTCTATATTTTCATTCTGGACCTCAACTGGAATGTTGTTGCATGATATGCAGTTCATGGTTCATGCAAATATCCAAGATGTACCCCTTGGTGCATGCTGGGATAATCCTCTGCCACCCTAAACAGTTAATGCTTAATGAAGGGATGGATTTGGCCAAAACTGAGCAAGTATGTTACATGCGTGCTTTACCTTATTTCTTATTTGAGCCTTTTCAGTTCCAGTGCAAATGTTTCTTTTCCCTTCAAGTTTTGATTTCTGCACCAGTTTCCAATTATTAATGCCAAATTTTCCCCGCAATTATTAATAAAGGTGATGTTTTGGCTTCCTGAATTGCATAATTTAAAACATTGATTTTATACCAACACATAAAAAACGTCTTGATTACTGATGTACTACAACTACATGAGGAATGTATGAATGAAAAATGTGTTCCTAGTTACTTGCGTGTGCCTGTGCTACACAGCAATTACATAAGGCTGAAACCAAGAGAGGGTCATTTAATTCTAGTTAATGTACACTGTTATGACAGTATGAGACAATTACACCTGACATCTTGACACCAGACATCCTCAAAGGTCCATCGATCAGAATTACTCTCCCTTTGCATGCTGTCCTTTGGTATTTGTGTGATCTCCAATTAGTCAATTTCCTCGTCTGCATAACAGCAGAATTGATTTCTGTGAAAGTAATTTAATACTGCATCAGTATGAAATGACATGACAATCACTTCATCACCTTGTTAACGGCATTCTCAGAAATGTATTTATCAAAAGTGATTTAATTCCTTGAGATTCTAATTCATTCATGTCGTGTGAACAGCTTGTGTTTAAGGTATTTGATACCATAATCCTCAGATGGTCCCCATAGGAGTCCTATAAACTACATACCTATCCATCAATAGTACCAGTCAAAAGTATGGACACGCTTTCTCACTCAAGGGAATGAGAAGGCGTGTCCAAACTTTGACTGGTACTGCATGTGAGCTCAGAACAGAAGAGCAGATTTACTAAAAGAGAAATCAAATGCAGTTGCTGTCACTGACATTAAATGGCTTGTTTGTATTCCTTTGCAAAACTCAGGGTAAATAGAGGCAAACAGCTGCTCATTTACTTCACAAATTAATTCATCCATACTCGGTTCTTACTTCCAATGTCATCATTTGTAATTTCAACACTTTCTGTATTATTTTTAATCCTGGGTAAAATGATGGATAGATATTGTTCTGGTCTATTTGCCCCTTGCATGTACACACACACACACACACACACACACACACACACACACACACACACACACACACACACACACACACACACACACACACACACACATACAGAAAGAGAGACAAAGACACATTCACCCTTGACTCCACTCCAAAGTAATTTACAACTGGGATGGTCGCCATCTCTGAAACAACCTCTCCATTTGTTTGGCAAAGAAATGGTATACATACTGTAGCTGCAGCCAGTGGCTACGTGTCTGTCAACAGTGAGCAAAACAAAGCAAATAATCTCTATTAATCATTTACAACTTTTTCTCATCAATTATTTCTACAACATGAAGAAAAATGAAGGTGCTGTGTCAATAATGCTCACTACAATTGCACGTTCCTGGGAGCTTTTACAGGCCATCCACCAAGCTGGAGTATCAGTGTTGGCTAATCCACCCAGAGGGTGCATTTATGTCCCTTTCTGAGACATATTTCTGCTGGCTACAATCTTGCTGAACAATTTCTTACATGTTCTCCATCCCGCTAGCCTTCCATCTTACTTTCTTTCACTGGAATCAAAAATGTGAAGCCTATTCTATCCACAGGGGGGATTACAGAGGGTTGAGTGCAGAGAAGAAATGTTTAATGCACTAATGTACCTTCCTCTGGCCTTCTGTGTGATGGGTGTGTGTGTATGTGTGTGTGTGGAGCTGTACTGTACATTAACTGACACTTTGTCAGTTAATGTACCCCATCATTGTTGCAGGGATGTCTTTAGAGATCCCATGCTGCTCCAGAAATCGTCTGTGTGGACTCTCTGCAGTTTTTACACCCTCTCATCTCACCACTGGGGTTCTCCAAAGCCCTTGTAGTCCCCATCATAACGACTGTAACCCACCTTTAGAGCTTCTTTGGTGACAGAATCAGGACAGCTCTGCCGTCAGCAGCATCAAAGCCACAGCAAGACGGAGATGGATTAATAAGTAAAGAAAAGTGTGACAGAACAAGAAAGGCGGCCGGATCACATAAAGGCAGTAAAGTCACCTGGGGCTTCTACAGGAGAAGAAGTTTCTAAACCTGTTTGTTTTCCATCACTCGCTCAAAGAGTTCCCATGCACGGGAGTCTACCATTCCAGGAACAGCAGGAGCAGAAGAGGAGGGAAGATGGACTGCCACTGCTGTCACAGTATAAGTTTGAAGAGCAAAAGAAGGCATGTGCTTACACCCGCACTCACCCAGCATGCCACTGTTCATTATTCCACCAATCTGTCAGCTCCCACTGCTGAATCATCATGGCAACACAGGAGGAGGGCACCCAAGCGTCCTGATGCTTTACAGTAATTTTTGATGTTTGAGGACATGAATGGCTCATTGATTGTAAGAGGGAATTTGAACAACACACATTGATGTGCATGAGAAAAGACTTCAAGTGAGCGGGGGAAGAGGCTTTGTGCCTTGGAAACGATAGTCTCCCCATGACACTATGGATTTGAATTTTTCTTTGCCCTTCTCTCACACTTGTATTGTTTCCCGGTTTCTCTTCCTCCCTGTCCCTTGTTGTTTCTATAATTTCTTCCATCCATATGTGTCGCAGTAGCTCAGTACAGTCTGTTCAGTTTAACACTGTCTACAGCACCGTATCTGTCACAACTGCAATAGAAATTCTTATCTCAACATTTGAGGCAACATTTTGTGTCTGAGGCCCTACTCTGAGTATCAGGGTAGAATACAGCCGCAAGCTCCAACACTCTATTTCCCCTGCAGTCAATCATGCTGAAGTTCAACTCTATTAAAAAAAAAAGCACATCCTGATGATAAGGGAAGAGACTTTTTTTTAGTGTCAAATATGTCCCTCTTTCAGCAAGAGGTTTATCAGATGCTTAGAAGTTTATGAGGCATCACTTTTTATCAGCTGCTATCTGGTGTTTAAGTATAATCTTTATGACACCCGAAAAACAGCTGTGAAATTTACAGAGCGGCGGTAAGGTCACCCTGCTGATGGGCTGTGGCTAAATGCTGCCGGAGTCGATCGTCTTCCCCAGTGTCTTGCCGGGTGCGACCAATCGAGGCCCCTCACCCGCCCAGCCACTCGTGTGACAACAACCCAAACACCTAGCACGGTTTATTACCAAAGACACACAATAAGAGAGCACATAAACGTGCAAAGTCATCCGTTGAAGTTCAGCCGATTCTGTGCTGTTATAGTGTGTGCCGAAACACACAAACGCTGAACTCCCATGCTTACATTTCAGTGATCTTGCTTGACCCAGGAGTGAGGGAGAAGGCTGAACGTAATGAGGCTAGCTCTGCTCCCTTCCTAATCTGGTCTGACAGGTCCTGACTCCCAGAGTATGATTAATGTGAGCTGCAGCTGCAGCCGGACGCATTTAATGTCATCTGCAATATCACCCCGCTCCAACAAATGAGGGCCCAAATGTCATAAATTCCTGTGGCACGTTGTCCATATCCATTAGCAAACAATTTATTGCAGAGGTGAGAATTGTGTTGTTATTTTCTTATGAGGTGCCTCAGAATCCATCAGTCAGTCAACCCGTGAGCCCTGGAGTGTCACAAAAGTCAGAGAGTGATAGCCTGCATCCGGCTACCATGAATCATTCTTCTAGTATTTGCTCATTAAACAGGTGGCGATTTGATTTTGGCTTTTCATAGCACTCATGGTGGTTTAACCCTGAGGAGGGAGCAGGGAAGCGGTCAGAGCATATGGGCTACAAGCATCCGTACTGGAGTCCACAATTTTAGCTTGGGTGCCCAGAAGTAAAATAAGTGTTTCAGACTGTGATTGGTTAGGAGCAACTTGTAATGAGAAGTGAAATGTCATTGGTTGAAACAGTGATTAATTTAAGGATGCGGTGCTCAGAACAGCTGTGCTGGTCCCAGGAAATGAAATGAATCTGGTATCATTGAAAAGTCAACACAAGTATAAAAGAGTAATTCACAAAGTTGGATCGAGTGTGAGCATGTGAATTTTAATTTGAGGGAGAAACTTACTCATGTGTGCCTCACCTTGACACTTAATCTTCCAGTGTTTTTGTTTGTTTGTTTGCTTTTTCTTTTCAGAAATCTCACCCCATGATCCCATTTTGATTATGTTACACTCACCTACAAATTTACCCACCTTGATGTGTTTTGAAGAGTATGAAACTCTGCTTTTCAATTTTAGTTCTTGACATTTATCAGTTGAATCAACAGAGTTCGGTCGTTGGAGTAAACAAAGAGTTTTAGGCTCAAATAGATAAAGTAGTGCAAATTACAGCCGAATCCCTGTTGATGTTTCACAGCATTGCCCTCAATTCAGCAGCTGCCTCACCTCACGTAGACACCACTTGGCCCCTCTGCCGACTCAGCCTTTAAATTTTTTTCCATTCAGTGGAAGTTCCATAGCAGCACACATCTTAATCTGAAGAGACGGTTCCATTTCAGCCAGATAACCTTCCCATTCATCCCCCCCCCCCCACCACACACGCTTTCATTGAAAAGAGGGAAAAGCCCAGAAATGGGAATGAAAGAAGATGATTTCAGTGGCTGAATCACAGATTTGGAGGGAACAACTTGAGAGGTAGAAAAGAGGAGCGAGGAATAAAAAGAAGTGAGTAAATTGATATGAGAAGACACGCAGAGAAAAAAAAAAGCTATCGTGTTTGTTTCTGTGGTGCATTAACTTTCTCGGGTTGGGAGTTTTAGTACTTAAATGTATGCCTGGTTTAAAAATACAAGTAGTTAAAAAATAAAGCGGTACAAGACCGTGGGATGTAGGGGTGCGGAGGGTGATGCAGCGCCCCCTGGCGGATGGTAGAGGACCTACACATTCACAATAAACCCTTTAAGACCCGCGGAGCTCTATACAAGACTGTAGCGGACTCAGTTTTAAAGCTACAATCACAAACAGAAAACAGAAACCTAAGTATTCAGAGGATGTAACTTTCCAAGTTATACTGACAATAAAGGGTTTCTGAGCAATTTCCAGAACAGAAGTGCTTGCCATGCATTTGCCAAAAAATGCAGTTCTTACAGAATTTGCCAAATGTCAAATGTTTTTAATACCAAATCAGAGCATGCATCTTTCTATGGTGGTCCTCTAGGCCTTGGGGTATTGGTATTTTAAAGGGATATTTGACAATTTGAATCAATTCTTGAGTGGTTAAATGTGGTTGAATTTTGCACCATATGTCTGTAACAAATGGTATCAATTCAAAAATTGCTGCAACAACGTATGAGATATAATTAAAGATGGGAATACCATCATGTACTTGCATCATAATGTTCTAAAACTTTACACACATACAAACTCAAAAGATAATGTTTGTTACAGATTTTTGACTAAAAAATCTTGACATTCAGTGCTGAACTGCATCTCAAGTTAATCTTCAGGTTCCCAGCTATGATGTATACCAATTCTATGTGGCATATACTGATCTGCTATCTCACACTATAGATCCACTGTCCCCCTGTAAAAAGATAAAAATGGTGAGCATCTAAGGGTTAAATAAATGAATAAAAAACTTTCATTTAATTTTGTTATGTTCATATTCTAATGGTATTTTGATGTCAGTAAGGAGTTAATAGTAGTACTGAGGTTTGAAATTTTCATCCTTACATGATTATTTTTCCTTTTGTCGTGCCCTCTACCTCTTAGTCCCTAACTCCCTATGTGTGTGTGTGTGTGTGTGTGTGTGTGTGTGTGTGTGTGTGTGTGTGTGTGTGTGTGTGTGTGTGTGTGTGTGTGTGTGTGTGTGTGTGTGTGTGTGTGTGTGTGTGTGTGTGTGTGTGTGTGTGTGTGTGATTGCAGGATTAGAGCCAGGTGTGTGGGAGCCAGGCACCAGCTCCCATCAATCATCCAATCATCCGCTCACTACATAAGACCCGGCTCAAACTTCCAGACCTCACCAGAATGTAGACGCAGTTCCTGTTGGCTGTCTCGCTCCAGCCGTACTTTAGTAACCTGTCTTGATCAGAATTTGTGGTATACTAATAATTAGTTTTTTGGTCCAGACCCTAGCTCCAGCCTTCGCCTACCTGTTCTCAGTCCTGTATCCCCCCCCTTCTTGTCAGTCTGCCTTCTGCCTGTGTTCTCCCTTGATCAAGCCAGCCCCGCCTGCACCCTGCCTCAGCCAGACTCCCCAAGAAACTCCAACCCCAGTCTCCTAGTTTCTTAACAAATACTCTTTTCAACTCAGCCCCTGCTGTCTCAGCCTCTTGTATCTCTGCTTAGGAGCCGCTAGCCTAAAACCTGACACCTTTCATATAGAAAAATTATATGTTCATCAAAGGATACATCTTATTTTTTAAGGGCTATAACCATGTATGAAAACATGCACAACCAGGGTACATTTTACATCATATATCACTTTCTTTTTGTGTTAAGGTTGATGCCACCCTTCCAAATCACACACATTGCGTCATCCACATAGCACCGCTTGAACTTGAAACATGTTCCCACGGCTACAGAGAAGCAGCCTTTCTATATCTGCAGCGAGGTGAACAGAATGTTGTGCCATGACTTGTTAAATACTCCACTCCCTCCATATCATCTTGTTTAAAAAGCAATCAGTCTGCTTCCGTGTTTTAAAAAGACAAACCCCAAGGGAGCGTCCGGAATTCGAGAGACAAATGAGGCTCAAATCGGAAATGAAATAGACTACAGGAAAGTAATGAGTGGATCCCAGTTTCTTGATGAGCTTTATGCTGCTGACAAATTACTGGTAGACTTAAAATGGAGTAATGATAGACTCTGTGTAACGGTAAAAAACCCTATGCAGAGTGAAGGCCTGTAGGCTCTATTCAATTTATCTGTTGTCCCCTAGAATGAAAACAGCAGAGACGCTAATAAAGAGTGGCCTTGATTTAAATGTCATTACACCATGTTTTTGTTGCCATGGAAACATAGTCCGATTTTGTTGATGTCATGGCTGGTTGCTTGTCTCTAAAACGGAACTAAATAGGCCACAGAATCTATATTTGACTATTAGTGTAGTATTTGTCCCCTCCTAATGGGTAGCCTCAGCAGGGAAGAACACAGTGTTAAAGTGAGAAAGGGAAAAATAATACTAACAACAGTCACTCACCTTTTCCCTAGCAGTGGGGTGACAGAGCAGCTAGATGTGTGGTTTTTGTCCTCAGGCTGCCAGAAATGTCAGCAACACACCGGTGGTCACCGGCGGAGGTGGCAGGATGGAGGAGGACAGAATGCTGATGAGGAAGCCGCAGAGAGAGCGCGCAACATCAGAGTGGCCCTACAGGCAAAGCCTTCACCTACTGCACGTACATGGCCCTAGAGGTAGGTGTGTAAACAGCCACAGACGGCTGAAATCACACACATGCAAGGATGCAGGCACAAAGGGGACAAAACACACAGACACACACAGTTATGCCCATCCGCTAATGCATACAGTAACCTCAGCCTGACTGCTGTGGCTCTGGTAGCCGAGAAGTGGCTGTCACTGAGCTGTTATAGGGAGAGCAGGAGCAGACGGAGCTTCAAAGGGAGCTGACCTTTTTGTTACACCTCTGACCTTTCCTGGATCACCTGTTCGGCTCAGCTACATTGCCGGTGAATGTTTGCTCTCTCTCAAACCCCCTCGCTATCCCTTGTTAGCCAGCTCAAAGTACACAGTGTTTCACTGATGCAGTAGATAGCCTGTATGGCTTATGAAGAATAGATAAAACCAATAAAAAATGCTGCAGGATTGAAAAACCACTAGCACCATCTCAAACTCGATTACTTCTCTTGGGATACCTCAGAGAGAATAAATAGATGCTTCAAAATATCCAGATATTCAATGTTTTAGACCTCTTAAAACCCACTGATCTGCTAGTGGCTCAGCTATTACAAACTAACCTTTTAGGGCCAAACACTGAACTTAAAAAAAAAAAAAATCAAGTGGCTTCCATACAAGAATGTAGGGAAAAAAAGATTTAATGGGGGAAAAAGTAAAAAAGATGGAGCCAGAGATTCGGTTATATTGATACACAGCAATAGATTTGACCCAAATTCTGCATGAAATTCAGAAAAAACTCAATGCGGTTGTCAAAAGGAATCTGTTCAAGTCTCTCACTGTGTGCTCCTGTGCCTCTAGCGCGTGTTTGTCAGTGTGTGTAACCCACCCGTGATGTCTTGCCGCGTTCCCAAATCACATACTGTACCTGCTTCAGGCCATCTGCATTCCCACACTAAAAGAAATGTCAGACCACAGTGTTCATCGCTGCTTGGAATTTGAAGGATAGGTTCACAAGTTTCCATGTCTGTCTTTAAGCAACATTCAGATGTCTATATGAACAGTGAAAGAGGTTTTGCTCACTGTGGTCATTCGTCCTGTTCATACCAGTCATTAGACGATCCCTTCCTAACATGGTTTCAATGTAAGTGATGCGGGAAATTTATTTAAAACTAACATGAAGCATTAGCTGTCCAAATTGGTTAAATCAGAGGGACATCTTCTAGTCTTTTTTTATTTTTTATTTTTATTACACAAAATTCGTCCTTTGATGTTTCTCAGGACAGTGAGAGTTTTACTAAAAAGGCTGTCCCTTTGAAGAAATCTAGAAATCTCAACTAATTTGGTTGACTGAAGGTTGATTGGATCAGGATGAACCACGGGAATGGAAAAAAGGAAGAAAAATCTGTTTCATTGCTCATTTTGGCACCTGAAAATTGTTTAAAGACAGACTTTAATACATTTTTTTTAGTCCTCTAATATTGCATTTGCAGCCTCAAACATTTCAACACATTTAGGAGGGCCACATGTGCCCTGACAGAGGAGCAGCAAGTAGCACTACCGTTCACAGCTAATGCTACTTCTAACTGGCCCCAATTTCTCTAAGTTGCTGAAGCCAAAACATCCCCAAACTTTGAATTGAAATGTATGATTTCATTACAGACTTATCTGTATTGTTTATGTATGAGATAGTAGTAGATAGCACATCAAATCATCTGAGATGGAGTGTTAGAACCCCCTACAAGTATGTCAGAATGAATTTTGGAAAAATGTGAATGATATGCAAGAAATATTTCCATTCCATTTTTGTTTGAAGAAATGGTACAGCCATAAAAAAACCCTCTTGAGTTTGAATATATCACCCAGTGTAAACATCAAGCAGCTTCAATGAAGAGTTGGAATACGGAATATACACTCTCACAGTATGGAATAAGATTCCAACTTCAGATCAATGGAAAAAGACAGTAAGAAAAAGTGGATATTGTAGGAGGTGGGGGGTGGAGGGAGGGGGGGATAAAAAAAAAAAAATTGATTAATCTCCCAAATGTGTTGATTTTGTTATGCAAGTCAAATAAGGTGTTAAGTCAAGTACAGTAATGTTACCTAATTAGTGTGTGAGGGCCAAAGCACACTTTATCTCCACATTTACAAGCCTCATTAGTGCACTCATAAGGTAGATAGACAGTTGTGCAGTGTCTCCTTGAGAGCACAGAACAAACCAATTAAGGTTTAATGTTTTCTTCACCTTTCTCCTTTCTCTTAGCCCCCATATTCAGCTGGTCGCCCCCTCCTGGGAAATCACAAACAGTCCACCACTTCACACTAACCAAATCTGTTAATTGTGAAATGCTAAATGGCTGTTTGAGAGGGCAAAAATCCTCACATTCACACTCTAAGTATGTGAATAGAATTGTAATCATCATTTTTGGCTCACAGTTGTTACTATTGTGCTCCACAAAGATGTGAGAGAGGTTGTAAAATCAATAATATCCTCTGATGTGCTTCACCTCCACTCAAAATCTCACAACTAAAACTATATTTCAAACTTGTGAGATGAATAGATTGAAGCCCGTTTTTTTCCAATGGCCTCGATACATTCCAGCACATCAGGGTACATGTGTTCATTATGTGCCCCACCTTCCTGCTTCCTGGCTACGTTCTTGTCAGCCTCATAGCCTGGGCTATCGCTGCCTTGTCGAACCGTCTGTGTCCCTCTCGCCTGTCTGTCTCTCGCCTCATTCCATCTCCTTTGCTGGTAATAGATGCTGAGACCTATTGATTTTCATCCTGACTACTTCTCACTGGGTATCTGACTGTCTCTTTCACTTACATTGTGAGCAGTGCAGAGGTTTCAGATCAGTGAAGGCTGATCAATTATGCTGCCTATTGGATTTCAATTTCCAAACATTTTAATTCACAGCTGACATTGAAGGTCCTCCCGGCATCCAACGGAAAAGGTTTCAAAGTTTTGTTGTGGGGTCTTGTAATGGTGCCCCTGTTGTGGTACTTCAAGGACTGACTCGCCACTAAATGATAGGACAGTTTGGAAATAACAGACCACTTTGTCCCTTAAGCACCTCATAAAAAGCCTCTAATGTTGTTTTCTCCCCATTAATCCAAAAGTAGTTTTAAATAACCGCAAATTGACACCCTTGAGCAGAAAGTCCTACATGCTCTTTAGAAAACGATGCCTCTCTTCCTTTCCCCACTGCATGCGGTAATGGGGGGAAATTGAGCAAAATGTGTTTTTAATTAAAAACAATAAAGCAGCCATATTTCATGCATGAAATGCACACTGAGATTAACCAAAGATGCAATCGAGTGTGGGCAAGTTAACAAAGTCGCAGATAAAGCATGAAACAAAAGGTGCAGTGTGCCCAGACATTAATCAGGCTGTCAAGGGGTGTCCAGATACTAATCAGGAAGGACGCACATCATGCCAGTGTGTAGTATCTAATTACTTGACAATCTCTGACTCTTGGACCCTGAGAGGCAAAGTGGATGAGAGCAGCACGAGCGCAGCCGCCCCGCTGTCTGACGCCCCCGGGCTCTGTGTTTGAACAGTATGATTTTTCTGGTGCGCTGCAGCTCAGTGATCATTACTCAGAATGAGAACAGATACTGTAGCCTGGCCAGGGACTATCGACAGGGGTTATTTTTACCGTGTTGTTCGGCTTGAGGGAAAGGATAATGATTATCACACATATTTTTCTAAAAGGTTTTTCTTGTTGCCCTCTGCTCTGCTCGTGCAGGGGATCAGAGGCCAAGGCTGTCCAATTTTCCACAGTTACTTAAAGCAACATTCGCAGTCCAATATGCAATTATGTGTGTAGAACTACATGGAACTGCAACTTAAACATTGTTTTTCTGAAGATAAAGTGAAAAACAGAAATATATCTACATTATTACAATGTTACAATTGCCCATGTGCACAAAATATGTAAAACAATGTCTATATCTATATAATTTGATCTGTTCGGTTTTGGTTGTTTTTTTTTGTCAAACTTGGCCACATAGCTCAAATCTAGCTCTAACCTTGTGGGAATTTCTGGAGAACAAACCTCTTATGGGTGTAGAATATAAATTGGCCAGAAGGAAGAAGTGACATCCTTGTAGTAAAGCCTACCCATGCATTTAGCTCCATGTAAATCATTTGCTTTTGGTTGTTTTTATCTCTCAAATTAAGGAGGGACTACCCAGACCTAAATGAAGAAAGGCAGTCAAACAAGATGAAATTCAATTTCATGTCATATGGAGCAAGGGCAATAATTTATTCACCCGTTTCCAGTATGAAATGTATCCCACAATTCACTGCAATGAAAGGCTGCGGAGGTTAGATACTGTAGTTATATTGTTGGCAAGGAACCTTACCTCTAAATGTACTGTGGTGTTTACATTTATCTAAAATGCATGTAAAAGTTTTTAATGGTAAAAGTTGAACAGTGAACATTATCCAGGAACTACATGTAGTATAAGTTCTATATGGAGAGTTTGTGTGTATCCTTGAGGCCAAGCAAACATGTTGAATGCATTTCCTTACTCAAAACTTTTGCAAAACAGATTTATTTTTCATATATTAAAGGTGCAGTGTGTAGGATTAAGTGGCATGTTACGGAACGGATTTGACAGAAATGGAATAAAATATTCAGTAGTATGTTAATCAGTGTATAATACCCTGAAAAAAGAATTGTTGTGTTTTAGCTACCTTAGAATGAGCCGTTTATGTCTACATAGGGAGTGGGTCCTCTTCCACGGAGCCCACCGTGTTTATACAGTAGCCCAGAACAGACAAACCAAACACTGGCTCTAGAGAGGACCTTTTGTCTTTTTCATGAGTTTCGCAGCCACTGTATGTTCACGCTTGACAGGGGAATGGGAGGGGTATTCAGTAGGTTGCAATCTTGAACCTCACCACTAGTTGCCACTAATTCCTAAACACTGGCCTATTTTAATACCGAAATTGCTTATTGCTTAATTAGTTTTCATCTTCATCTTTCCCTCCTATTGCTGTCACATTGCTGTGTTTCTTGTCTCGTTACCTCCACCAAGGTTTTATTGAGTTGAAAGGATAAGGCTGATTTTTATTTTTATTTTATTTTTGTATAGTTAACAAATCCATAATGCATTATTAGTTTTGGTTGTTTTTTTTAATCTCTCGATACCTTCCAACTTTCCCAGTCTCAGTCGAAAGTCCTTTCCTTCCTGCAATCTAAATCTTTCAACAGTCACGTAGACTTTCATTTTTAAATAATTTCCTCTGATATATGCTTTTTTGACAGCTAGATTAGTTGACACTAATTGGAGCAGAGGAAAGTTCAATAACTGTTAATAACTGAACTACCAATATCATCAATCACTTCTGGTTGTACATTTTACATCAGTGGACCTGCAAGACCTAAGGCATAAAACATATATCCTCTTCTCTGCTCTCTCTTTATGTTTCATGAAGGACAAAAGCATACACCCACGTACGCACACACATACACACATAAACACACACCTACACACTTCTTGTTATCAGGAAATACTACAGCTGCAGAGAGAGTGAATGATCTGTGTGTGTGTGTGTGTGTGTGTGTGTGTGTGTGTGTGTGTGTGTGTGTGTGTGTGTGTGTGTGTGTGTGTGTGTGTGTGTGTGTGTGTGTGTGTGTGTGTGTGTGTGTGTGTGTGTGTGTGTGTGTGTGTGTGTGTGTGTGTGTGTTTTAGCTCCATGTCTCTTGTTCAGGCAGTTGGCCATAGCAATTTTGCAGGAGTGAACAGTGACCTTTGACTCCATTACAGCTGATTGGATTGGTTCTCCCCCATGGCTGGCCGGCTGCCCAGCACTACACCCTCCAGTGACACAGCCACGGCCACACACTGCCTCCAGTCCCCTCTACTTACTCGCTCCCTTCCTCCCCCAATTCCTCCCCCCATCCCTGTATCCATCTACCTCACCCTTCCTATCATAACTCCTTCCTGCTTCCATTCATCTATCTCTGCCTTGCTCCTACTTCCCCCAAGCTACTCTTTCTTTCCTCCATACAAATCCTCCTGTATGCGTCTTTGACTTCCTCTTCTGTTCTCTGTGATAGATCTCTCTCTTCATCCATCTCTATCTTTAACCAGCTCTGCTACCCATACCTCTTTTAAACACACATTATGATATATGGACACCTAAACATTACATCCGTGTTTGATCCTTATGTGATTGAATTTGAGTTTGAATTGAAGGTTCAACAATCAAACCTATGAGCATTAATCATCATTCATTCATCATTAATCATAATTCTGCAATGAATGATTATTTTCACTATCGATGAATCCCTTAATTACTTTGTGACACAGGCATATTACATTTAGAAAGAGTCAAGACCTTCCCCTAAACCTTGGCACAAATCTGGAGGGTCTAAAATACAACTGTATAATGTAGCATTCAGTGCCTTTACATGCACTTAAGTAACCAGGTTAGAGTTGGCTTTCTCCGGTAAACTGATTTCTTAACAGTCATCATAATCAGGGAGATGGTTTTCCCCCAGGTGGATTTCTCCTGGAGAACACAGATTTATTGGCCATGCATACTGTGTTTTTAATAAGCTTTTGACAAGCCCACATGTGTATGACAAAATACTTCACATGGAGATGGTAACATTGCAGCGCCTGGATGAAAGGTTATTCCACAGAGAGATGCATCCTCGTATTCAAAATAATTCCACGCTAAAAGTTTTTTTTTTTTTAAATGGAACATGACACAAAGTAACCCCCAAAAGTCAAAAATAAGTTGATTTCCACCACTGAACATTTGACTGTTTGTTAATTTCACACACTTTGACGCTGTGTGGTTCTACTGTGTATAGTGTCCTTCTGCCTGCCTGTCCTCTCCGCACTGACACACCAGGAAAAAACTAGACAAAAAGTCATCAAGAAGTGTTTTCTGTCTATACAGCTTGAGAAAGCAAACCATACTTCCAAGAAGATGTCGGGGGTGTGGCAAGAACTCTGGTTATTGTTTTGCTGCATTTGCATATCACTATCAGCCTGGTTACGTAAATGCATGTAAACACATGATTAAGAAAGTGATAACTGGGAAACCTAATCCAAACCACATAAAAAACAGTCCCAGACCAAAAGACCTCTTTCTCTCTCTCCCTGCATTCTCTCTTCTCCCCCTTTATTCTTTGTTTTTCCCTTTGTAACCTCCATCACTCCATCTCCTTTCACCTCATACTCTCCCTCTGTCTCCATTATCAGCTGCTGTCTCTCTCTCCCTTTCTCTATCTCTCTGTTCCAGCTCATAGCCCAGAGCATTGCTTCCTGGTTAAGGTCACTGTCAGCTTACATTAACTGTGGCTCAGTAAATCCATCACCCGAGCTGTGTCTATGGATTTCAATGCACAAAAACAAACGTAGACATGTTGCTCCCGTCAGGTGAACGGGCAACAGCCTGTAACCAAAAACGCAGACTATTCAGTTGAGCGCAAATATATGATGAAAACGGTTTTACGGGATCATAGTGATGATGGATGGGGATCAACTCAACAATAAAGCACATTTTGATATGATGCACTGAAGTCCATGCCTGGGTCCAGACCTTTGAATCCGCCCATTCCACTGAGTTTGTTGACTGATTCTGCTGGAAATGGAGTTCAAAATTCTGTCAGATATCAGACAACTGAAGTCCTAATTTTCCACCTAAAAATAAAAATTGGACAGCAAAACTTCAAAGGCTCAGTGCTGGAGGTGGAATTACTTCTTTGGATTGAATCGTCTTTCTTACTTTCAGGTCTTTCGGCAAGCTTTTAACCAGGAAGTAACATATTGTATATCGCAGTTGAGCTGTCAGTAGTGCTTTCAGACTCCAGCGAGGTAAGATGAAATAAGTTCCTGACTTAGTCAGGGTTGCTTGCGATTCAATGCACTCAGTTCAGTTTGAGGATTTGGTGTTAAAGATTCATTCATTCATGCACTAAATACTTCTGCACAGTATTCTTCAGGTTATGTCCTGCAGGCCTGGTATAAATGCAGAGTAAACCCTCAGTTGGTGGACATTGCCCTCTCTTGGAGAAGAACTCATGCACTCATGCCTGTTGACTGTGTGAATTTCAACCTTTTCATTAACAGCTGTCATTACCAATTTAATCAAACAATTTTGTTTACTCAGGGACTTTAATGCTGTAGACAGGCTGCTATTCTTATTGTAGGTGGGATTAAGAAAGAGGGCTTCATCTTCCTGTGCCTGAGCCAAAAAAACCCAAGTGTAGTTAAATCCATGAAAAATACCAACAGAAAAATGGCAATGTGTGTAATGAGATCAACACAGCTGTAAAAGTTGGCAAGCTGTGCAATCACAGACCATCACCTATAAAGTAAGAGAATACAAAATGTCTCGCTTTCCAAGGCTGTTCATCACTTATTGACAGTGCTGGTGCTACTAGCAGAGTTCACCTGTTTTCTTCTATAATGCACTGCTCCCCCACTGATACAAAACACATTCATTGAATTAGTGAAGCCTACAGAATTATTTTGTCTTTTATCTTCAGCAGAAACACGTGCATGAATGTAAAGGTTGAGCTCTCCTCACTTCCAGAAACATCAGTATGCAGATATTCTCCAAAGCAAGCTTGAAAGGAAACATTGACATTTTCTACCTTTAGAAACTTTGCTCGTATGCAGCCTTTAAACACATTATAAAGGACGCTGTGTCATTATCAAGTGGAATGCATTTTAAATTGAGATTTTATTGACCCTGACGCTACTGCATATTAAAACACAAGCCAACACACACACATAGATTGCACGCTTGCATATATTCAACATCAACCTGTTTTTGACTTTCAGAGGGAAAATAGTGATGGTTTAACAGCCTGTGTAAGAATGTGATTTAAAGCTTATCTTAGCAAGTGTTTACCGACTTTATTATACACTACATTCATTCCACTGGCCGGTGCTCTGGGTGCATATTTTCTTTTGTTGGTGCTGTAACAGGTTATCAAGCATTGAGGTGTTGATACTGCTTTGCCTTTCTTTATATGTTCTTACACCATGTTTTCATGTGATGTAGTATTCAACAGCAAGTTAAAGCAAAAGCATTGATAATGTGTGCGACTGTATGAATAACACTAATGTACGTATGTGTTGGGACCTTTGATTCAACAGTGAATTCAAATAAGGCTTTTCAAAGTGTGTTCATGCAAGTGTCACTGTATGAGTGCGAGCGTTATGCTATTATGAACTGGCTGGGCATGAGCTTTGAGTTCATCAATTGTGGGCCACGGCCACGAGGGCACTGTCACTGAACCAGGAACTTTGCTGCTATTACTGCTATTAAAAAACGAAGTGTGATTTGCATGCTAATGAAAACGTTAGCTGGTCTTCAACACGGCCCCATTTGGACAGAAAACAAATATCAATTAGCCCCTTTAATCCTTTGATATGTTTTATATTCAGAAGCAGTTAGGATGGGGGAAGAAGGAGGCTTGTCCACTTCGGGCTGATGAACCTTCGGTTGTAAGGATAATAACAATAATAATGAAGCATTAATGGACAACTGAGTGATTTTTTAATAGCTTTTTGGCATGGGTAGTTTTTGTTATGGCGTTATTTACAACCAAGTGCCATTTCCTGAACAAGATAGCTGTTGAAAAAGAATCACAGGGTAAAACTATTTGGTTTTCTGACTTAATATGAGATTCTCAATAGGCTGGAGTCAAATGGAAAATTCTGTTAACCTTGGAAATGCCTGTGCAATGTGTGGTGGGTGTCTGAATGTTTTTAGAGTTTTCTTAATTAATACCAAACACCACAAACCCCTTTAGGTGGTAAAAAAAAAAACCATGTGTACATGCCCACAATTTCCTATTCTATGTTTGTGTTTTAACAAAAGTGTTGAGGTTATCTCCAGCTTCTTTTGAGTTTGCCCTACAGTTTTTAACAAAACCCTGACTGCGCTTTGATCACTTTCCTGTCTCTCTTCTCCTCACCATGTTCTCCTCCCTTTTGTTTTCCCTCTCTGTGTCTATCTACGTCCTGCCTCATTTTTCTCTCTCCCTGCCCTGCTTTAACTCTACCAGCCCTTCCTGAACCTTTTTGCTTGCTCGCTTTTTCTTTCTCTCCCCTCTCTGAACTTATTCTCAGCGGTGGATGAGAAAGAGAAAAGGGGAAGAGAAAGAGAGAGAGAGAGACATCTGTCTAGAAATCAAAAGTGCGGGGCGGTGTGTCTCCACATGAATTCCTACACACCTTGTAATTGCTGTCAGCAAGCCCTCCGACAACTCACTTAATTGCCTGCCATCCAATTTATGGTGAGATTGGGGAGGCAATGGGATTCTCAGCGAGAAAAAAAAAAGAAAAGAAAAGAAAGCAAAGAGAGACGACAAAGAGAGTAAAGAGGGCAGGGGAGGTGGAGAACCTAACCCAAAAAGATGCGGTTGCTAAGCACTGAAAAGAAGAGCTGTGGGTCCACTGTGCTCTATTGAAGATGGACTGAAGGAGTGAATAACATTATATAAAAGTGAGGATTTTTATGGCAGGGAGCACAATGAAGCACAGTTATTGGATTTCCTTCTTCGCCCTCTTAGATAGGAGTGAATCTCAGGATGGACCCGCAATTAGTGCAGCTCTCATTAATATTAGTGACTTGAGTGGAATGAGGGTGCTGAGGTAATGATTCTATGTGGGAGGATTGCACAGAAGCTGCCATTGTTAATGCAGACTTTCTGCTACACTGTAATTGGTATAAGTGCTGTCATTAACGCTCCACTGAGCCGTGTTGTTTTGTGCAAAAGTATGTGCAGTGCTCTTTTTTTTGTGCTTCTGCAACACCTATACAGTTAATGCTATGTTGCAGAATTAGACAAGAATGTATCTGTATTCTGCAGTGGTGTTTGACTGCCAGGTCTTGTATCACGTCTGCAGGTAATTCTAACAACAAGGCTTAAAATACCACAGGCTAGAGAGATGGATACAAAGAACGGGAGAGAAATAGAGGAAGACCTTTGTGCTGGTGCTGTAGTGTGAGATAAATAAACACCAACAGTGATCACTCAGTGCTGAACTCACATACCAATGCACTCAGGGGATGTAGTGCCACAGATGCACAAGTGGATCCAGGGCAAAAAGAAAAGAAAAGTGTAAAAAAATAAAAATAAAAAAATAAAAACGGGGGGGGGGGGGGGGGGGGGGGGCTGTGGCATATTCACATACTGTATTTCCTGCTTTTAGACTAGGATCCCACTGATGAAACAACTGGTGAAACAAATTAAAATGCCTCCTTTGTTGTTTGGTTCTTTTTGTTCTTTGCCTGTCAATGCCAAACTTTACTGATTTTGCTCTTCTCTGATGTTACCAATCTTCATAACTTTGCAATGCTAATAGGCACAAAGACAGGCTGCCAACAACAATAACAACAGTGAAAGAGCAGCAACAAAAATCTGATTGATACAGATGCATCTGTGGGATTATTCATCTATCTGATCCTGTATCCAATTATTGTTATCTGGGAGGGTTTTCTACTCCCTTAATCGTTTCGATATGGTATCTACCCATGTACAAGCATTTCATATAATCAAACACATTTAGTACAATATTGCTTCTATGGTTCACTAATAGAAACCGTTCTAGGCCTTTTTTTTTTTTTACTTCCCCTGTTGTAGAAGTATGCTTTATTGATTTAATAAGACTTTAATTTGCTCTCCTTTCAATTTGCTGTTGCTGCTGTTTTATTGTAAATTGTTTCCATGTGTAATGTAGATTTCTACAGACAAGCAAAAATTCACTGGTTTTAACCTCTCAAATGTATTATACAGTAATAAACTGAATATGTTTAGGTTTTAGGCCTTTGGTTGGACAAAACATGCTGTTTAAATATGTAATTTTATGACATTTTTCACTATTTTCTGACATCTGGTAAACCAAATGATCAACTGATTAATTGAGAAAATGATCTGCAGATTCATCCATAATATAAAAAAATCATCAGTTGGAGCAGTACAACCACACTCACCACCTTGTTGCTAATGGTTTTTATTTCAAAATTCAACCTGCAAGAACACACTGCACAGACACGCGTATACAAGTATTTAGGCCCTGTGCAAACGTTTGAGACACGTAAACAAATCCACCCTAATTGACAACAAAGATGTGCACCCACATAAACAATGCAGTAAAACTCTCTTAGAATGCAAGTTCATCACCAGAGTCACACTGAGGCAGAGGACAGGGAGAGAAAGAAAACAACCACAGCTAGACCTAAATAAACAGTGTTGCTCCTGGAAATGAAGTGGCCAATCCCTGCAGTCCACAAAATGAGTCTCCTCTCTGGGCGCCGGCGTCGGCTTTGATGAATATTCATGAGAACATCATTGGTATGGGGGTGGTGGGGAGGGGATTGTTTACTCTGGCTAGGAGTTGGAGGGAGGATGCTACTGTATCAGATGGATGTGGAGGTGGTCGCATGGAAGGACGCTGAAGTGTGTGTTTGTTTGTATTTCTCTCTCTGGGGGGTGACAGTAGAGACCAAAGACAGATGAAGAGGTTGTTGCTGTGGGAACAGGTGACATATGGATAAGCCAGAGACTCAGAACCCCGAGGTCATAGGTCACAGATGTAAAATGAACACATGTGGGCGAGTTCATTTGTCTTTGTGTACATGCCTGGGAATTGAAGGTTGGTGGATGTTGTAGCTTACAATACTCCCCACACCTAAATAAATCCCTGTCCAAGATAAAAAGCAGCAAAGGAAAGAATGATTAATATCACGCTGATGTAAATTATAAGCAGTGGATCTTTAAAACTGCACCAGATGAGTTTATTTATTTTTCTGATATTCTCCTGATGAAAAAAACAAAAAATATTCAAATCTGAGAACTTGGAACAAAAAGTGAACTTTCCTTTTAATTACTTTCTGTATTTAATTGAATTGAACTGAAATTCTGAGCCACAAATCTATTTTTCCACACATAAATACCTCATTAGTAGTTAATAAATGGGTGATTGATCCTTAATTAAGCTTTCAGAGATAAGAGAGACTTTATTATTTAGGTTTTATACTATTTGTTTATAAAGAAAAAACATATTACATATTATGCTGCTTTTTGAATGGTAATTTTTGAATATACATTTGGGTCAAATTTAACCTGGAACACCCTCTATGCACAAAAATGTATTTCATCTGCACAGACATTTTTGTGCATTTACTCCTAATCCCATCACAGATTAAAAAAAAAGAAAGGAATGACTTTCGTCTTATCCTGTTCCTGCAGTAATCCCACAGGAATCCAGTGATCCACAGGGTTCCCAGAACAAATGTCAACCTCTAGCTGTAATCAACCAGCAACCAGAGCAGACAGTACGACTACCCTTATGTTATAAATAAAGAAAATAGCATTTGTTCATAATGGAGCCTCATATTTACCATATATGTAAAAACTGACCTTTTGATGTTTACGTTTTTTCCTGTCTCATCCTAGTAACACATCAAATTGTCTCCCATCCTGTGAGCAAAGGGTTCACAAAAAATGGTCAGCCTCTTGTTCAGATCCAGCTTACTTACTGCTTACTCTGCACACCTGGACTCTCACCGCATGAAGTGAGTGGGAGTGAATATTGGATTTTCGGACACGGTCACCCGAACTCAACAACAATGTCATAAATGTGTGTCAACTGGCATCCTAAAGATTCCCAAAGCGTATTGTATCAGGGCTCATCACCAGCCAGCTACAATGTTGGCAGATGCTGATGTGCTGATATGTTTTAGGAACACTTACAAACATCATCATTAGTGGCTTTCAGCTGCTCAATAGCCTGGAGAAGATGTGTGAGAATCATACTTCCAGCAGGTGTGATCATGGAGCCTGTAAGCAGCTTCAAGCTAAGCTGTAGGCTGCACAACTGTGTTTCCAAATGTGAGTCACAGTCAGTAAGGGCCTTTTGGTGAAGTGGAGACATCTCTGCACTCCAGGATGAGCTTGGAGGACTCAGGGCAAACCAGGTGACATAAAATTGTCTGCAGAAATCTTCATTGACCCAAAATAAATTCTGACAAAACTCAAACAGTCCTCAGGTAGTCACTGCTTCATCATCACCTCTACCAGGAACTGTGTGTGTGTGTGTGTGTGTGTGTGTGTGTGTGTGTGTGTGTGTGTGTGTGTGTGTGTGTGTGTGTGTGTGTGTGTGTGTGTGTGTGTGTGTGTGTGTGTGTGTGTGTGTGTGTGTGTGTGTGTGTGTGTGTGTGTGTGTGTGTTGTGTTTGTGTTTTTTAATGACAAAATCATAAAACTGATAAATAAAAAAATTGGTGCAAAGATAATTTATTCTTACTGTATGCTGGGAATTATCTATGTGCATATTTTTTGTTTAAACTGACAGCTTAATCCAACTTTTGTATTGCCTTCTACAACATTCGGAGAACAAGTGCATTAGAGACGAGGCAGAGTATGAATGGAGGCTGCTTGAGGGACGTAAAGAAATATAAGTGGGAGGAGGAGGGATCGATGGAAGAGGTAGAGTCTGAGCAGCAAAAGACAGTAAGGATTATGCTGGATCAAAGAATATTGTTCTAGGCAGAACAAAGAATAAACCAGTGGGACAGAGACAAAGAAAGAGGAGACCTCCAAGATCTCAACACCAGGGAAGCAAGTTTCAATTATTTATTCGACAGAACATCTTTTTAAATCACAAAGGAGAAAGGGCATTAAAAAAAACAACTTTATCACTAATAGTTAGTGTATTTGTATTTTGGCTGGGGAACAGGTGGGATATAACCACAGAAGTTTGAATGCAGATGCCGCCAGCTGCAACACAGGGCTAGAAGCCCTCATCCCCGGAAAACCACCGGAGAGAGAAGGAGCTTTAACGGATGGAGGGTAAAAATAGTAATGGCACCGAAACAGAGACTGATCCACGCTGCCAGTATCAGCTTGTAGTCCTGCAGAGAGAAACCAAAAACCAAACTGGCATAGCTGCCAACACATTGCCTTGTGTCCTGCAATCTACAGCTCCTTAACTTCACAGTGTATTGTTGGAGAAATGTGTCACTGTACTATTCCCTTTACTATCTATCTATCTGTCTGTCTATCTGTCTATCTATCTATGAATAGCCTGTTTTAATGAAACTGAGGAAATGTTTTTCATTATTTCTGTCAAATATTAAACATGCTGCAAAGAGTAAAGACCTTAGTTGGACATGAAATGCTCGACCTCCTCATGGCCCACTAAAATAAATGAAGGTTACACTAGTTGAATAAAAACTAACAAGATTAAAGCTTCCTACTGGAAATTCCTCTCTTTTCTTATAAACCCAACATCAGCACTGTAAAACATAAAAGAGCCTGTCTGCTTATTCTAGTTTTTTTCTTCCGTCAAGATGTCACGGCTGTACACGGGAGTGCAGCTAATGAAGAAGTATGATGTTATGCCCGTGGATGCACAGCACTGGTTTGAGCTCAGGGTGATATTGTCATAGCACTGACTTCTTAGTTTGATTACCATCAGCCTGACTGACTGGAGAGTCTATTGACTGAGAAAGTGAATGGGCTATTTTAGATATTTATGGCCATTCCTCGCTCATGCGTTTCTGAGGCAGTGGGAAAGGCCAGAGACAGATTGAGATTGTATTAGTGAACTGTCTGGACTTTATGTGAATATTATAATATACTATACTAGAATAAATATGTGCATTGTATTTCTGTGTGTACAGGCAAGAATTATTTCTGTATGGATGAGGGAAGGGGTTTAATTAGTTTGTGTTTTGGCAGCTCTATCTTGTACAGAACATGTTTATATACCGCTAACTTTCCTTGACAAATAAGTTTTGAAGGAAGCATAATTGCTGCCTGAATTATGTTGACTGATTATCTTTTTGTCCAGAACGCTCGTGTGATGCTTGGGAACAAACCTGAGTAAGCCTGAGAATCGCTGAGAGTCTCATAGACCTTAACAGAGACTGTCCCTGTCCGACTCCACAACAATGCCTGATTTGTTGGCTTATTGCTACGATTGCTGGTGCTCTACGAGTAGTCAAACCTCCACAGTGTGCAGTTACAATGGAAAAAAGCGCATTAAATGAGGCCCAACATGACCCGACTAGGTGAGATGAGATAGGTATTAGGCATGAATGATTGGATACAAAATGAAGGATGTAACTGTAAATTGACTCTCGTTTCGGCATCAACTACTGCAAAGCACCATTAGGAGCATTTTGCTTTAGCAAGTTGCAGATGAATTCACTGTAAACATGACTTTGGTACATGAAACATGCATACATCAAAATATAGCATTGTGTTTCCTACAAAAAGCCACTGCCGTAATGTCTCCTGAACATAATTCTCAGGTGACAGGGGTGCTTTTGCTGGTTTGTTTGAAATCGGAGTATATTGACTGTATCTATAGGAGGTAGTACAGTTTGCTTGGGAGGTCTGTGTTTGTGTAAATGTGTGTGTGATGGAGCAATATGCCCACTTGGGATAATATATGCTTGTGTTTGAACTAGGGACCCCAGTCTCTGCTCCATTCCCTTTTACCAACTGCTGCCATTTATAACTCATTGTCATGTCACATGGCGTTGAAAATAGCTTTAAAAAAACAGAGGAGGGAAACGCATACCCTTGTTATTTTGTCAGTGTCACTTGTTCGCTGCAGTGACAGGGATTGGTTGGGTGCATTGGGGGGGACGGGCGGTTGGTTGGTTGGTTGGACCTTGAATTCAAGCAAGCAAGAGACTGGACCCAACCAAGCGACTGGCAAGGCAGGGGAAAATAAACAGCGGGCCTGAAGAATCAATTCAGTGTGCCTGTCAGAGGACTGTCAAACTCCTCTCCATGATGGACAGTCTGGATGTTCACAGTCTATTTGCCGCCAGGCTGTGGAGCGGTGAGTAAGTGAACCGTGCTGGGCCGAGCAAAGACAATATGAAGAGGGAGTGCAGAGCAATATCTGCTGTTGCATGCTAGATCAGCATAAACGTCAAGGCCACTGTGGTGTGTGGCCCTGAGAGGTCTGTGCGTGTGTGTGTATGCCTGTAGGTGGGTGTATATGTGTAAGGTGTCAATATGTGTGTGTTTGCAGCGTGATACATATGTGTCAGTGTGTAGTTGTATGTCTAAAACTGTTAACGTAAATCAAGCTTGAAATCTTAATTAACTCAGTCCATTCACCCCTGGTCTGATTTGTTTTCACGGTGTATATATAAACCTACATGAGCAGCTATGATGAATACACTGAAAATCCAAGATAGTGACTCTGAAGTAAGTAATTAAAAGCCACTTTCTCCTCTCAAAATTATACAAAACAACCCAAAAACACTATCGTCTGTAATTATTCGTAATTATCACCCGTGTGGTAGCCATGCTGTGCCACCCACAATGATAACACGCTTTTTAGTTTTTTTGCAACCGTGTATGCAGTTCGTAATGGAATTTATCCAAGTGCCAATGCCAGATAGATAATATTCCTCAAGCCATGAATTCCAATGTCATCACATGAGCTAATTGGTGACTGGATAACAAATTTGAAACAGATGAATAGTTACCAGGTTAAAGCTGAAACCATTCAATCTCTTTTTTTCTAGGTTTTGTTCTTTTCTTTCAAAATGAAAGGCTTGATAACTGCCTATTTGCTCCTTGTCATACCTGTTTGTATCTATAATTATGCAGATTGCATAATCATTCACATAGTTGTTCTTTGGTTCAAACATCTGCAGGCATTAGATAATTGATTGATTAAAACTTCAAACAGTTTTCTCACTGCTGGTCCACCTAACAAGGGAACTGACACTTCTCTTTACATGCAAAGCACTGACATGAAAACTGAAAGAGGCCTCTGTTATACATGATGATGAAATCTGGAGTCACAATGAAAAACCCCATAGATGTTTTGAATCAGCAAATCACTCTGTCTATGTTTTCTAGGCAATGACACAGTTCACTGACACTAGACTTAAAATAAGCACCAAGCAAAGCACATAAGATTGAACACACTGCTTTGTTTGGGTCTACATGCACATTCTACCTTTATTGTTCTTTTGAACTGTAAGATATATTTGCACAGTGTGCTGGTACTACACTGTCTGGCAACCTACCTCCCAACTGATTAATGCTACCAGTGCTTTACAATCAGATTACTGATCGCATGTAATCCACAGCCCCCCAGCCCTGCTACAGTTACTTTGTATTCAAAAACACATTTTTTGTGTTGTGGAAAAGGGGAAATTGACTCATTCTACACATATAACCAAGTTTGAGTATCTTTGTTGCATGTTCGAATACAGTTGCTACACTTGTAATCATGTTTGATGATTCTGATTACATACTAAGCTACAATCAATGTAACAAAATAGTTAATGGAATGTGTATGACTAACGATATTGTGTTTTTTTGGGAGGCTGAGCAGAGAATTAAAGCTAGAATGGTGCATCAAAGGGTAGCAAGATCACCACAGTACCTTAGATGGGAACAAAACCAGATAAGAATACTTAATGGAAGAAGCAGCCTTCACAAGAAGGAAGAAGTTCCAAGATATAAAAGGTGTGAAAAGTTTTTCATCTGTGTGCATACTAAAAACTAACTTTGTGCTGTGTACCATGCACTAGGCATTAATAAAGTGTGACAAGACTGAAAGAGATTTTTGTCTCATTCCTTTTTGTCAAAGTGGAATTGCAAAATTGCCTAGGCAGTGTCATTATTATTTCATTATTCGATAGGAACTTGAGTGTAAGAGCAGCACATTGTGGTTTTATGGGGTGTTATATGCTGCACTATTTCAGGTACAATGACTTCCTGGTGTCTCTGCTGGTTGCCTGGCAATCTCTTAAAATTTAACATATAGGTATGAGAACGGTTTCACTTGATCTTCCTATTAAACTCTCTGCAAGGGAGTGAATACATGTATTTTTCACAATATCAAACTGTTCCTTCAATTTTTTTAACATAAATACACCGGCCATCATATTCACAAATAATCACATATCTGTAATAGGTCAAAATCGGCCAATACTACTAGATATATTTTGATTGTGCTCTAACTGAAGTTGAACTAAAATTTAAATCACCTATTTGAGGTTATAGGCACCCTGTGGAATTTTCATGTATACATTTACATTCATTATTACTCACCTAAAATACATTTTCTGTATTTTAAGACCTTACAAACATATTGAAGGCATTTCCTTCTTCATATAAAATTACAGACTAGATGTTTTGAGCATTTTGAAATAGGAGTTGTTTACATCCACATATGCTGGCTAGCAGTCTTCTTTTTCTGTGCATTTGTGGTCACATTGCTATACTTGTCATTTCACCTGTCAATCTGTTAAATAACAATAATACAAAATAAAGTTTATAACTATAAACTATAAACCAGAGTTACATTGTGCTTCACAAAATACAATACAACTGAGAGAGAAAAAAAAGAAAGAACATCATACACAGAAAATGTAAAATAAAAACAGTGGTCAAACATAGAGAGATAAATCAAAATATGAAAAGAAATTAGAACCAGTAAGGAGACATTATTAAAATATTCTACATAGCCTGTACAAATATGTGCGCAAAAGAGACAAGTTCAATAGCAGCGCTGGTTTTGATGCTTAAATAATTTGGTAAAATGACATTTGCAAGGCTGTAAAAATAAACAGTCTGCTAATCTTCATGCACAGAGTGGCACAAAAAGGAATTCATTTCATGCAAAAGTGATATTTTGCAGTAAAGTGCAGTGCTGAGGTTTTAGTAGGCCAGTCAGGTGATAAGACAGTTTGTATACTGTATATAAGTATTTGTATTAAAAAAAAAAAAAACGTACAGCTGTATGCAGCACGACACAATGTAAGCTTTTGGGTGGGGACAGAAATTGAAAAAGAACCAAGGCTGACTGGACTGTCCTTTCCGTCCTCTGTGGACCCTCCTCCCTGTTTGTATCACAGTGGCTATTTGTGAAGGAGCGTTCATGCTCCATTGCTCTGGTCTAAGCTCGGTTTGCCTTGGGGTGTCTGGGTCCTGCAGCACAAGACAGTAAATCCTCCCGAGTCCTGATGGCTATTGATTAGGTATTCACATCCTGCCTCATGCCCAGGAGAAAACAGCTCTGGCCTCGACTCTCTCTCTCTCCCTCATCATCCCCCTCTCCTTATTCACAGTTGCACTTCAACCAGTGTGCCCTCACACAGATATGACAGCATACAGTATATTATGCAGGGTACGGGCACAACTTCTCCCTTTTTTTTTTTCTCAGCCTCTCTTCAGCTCAACAAACATCTCGCCTCTGCCTTTGTTTATTTGGCAGTATGACTCTCCTCCCTTCTCACTGTCTCTCTCTGACACTGTGTCTCCTTCTCTTCCACTCGTCTGTCATTTTCTCTTTGTCACTCTGCCTCACTTCATCCCTCTCTCCTTGTCTAACCTGTCACTCTCGTCCGGTCTCTCTGGGACGTAACGAGTATTGCAGCTGTAATTACCACCTGCTGTGGGAATGCGGATGCACGCTCTGGTTGTGTGTCATCTCTGATCATGATAATGTATGCAGATGAGCCTGATCCATGAATCAAGTGTTCGCCCTTAGTGGAAGGCCTAAACTTAGCTGACCAGGCGTTCACCTCGACCATTTCGTGACACCAGTTGCAAAGTGCTGAGTGAGCAGCACCAGTGAACCCGACGGCGTAAACAAACAAACAGGCAACCCTCAGTGGAGTCTGAAAGTAACTGTAGTAACACACACACACAAACACACAAAAAAAAGCACAGACTTCAAACACAGACAACAAAGAACAGGTCGACATGATTAGTGCATTTCTCTCTAATGAAAAAGCTCACTGACATTCTGCCCTGAAACTCACTTTCCTCAAATACTAAAACAGTGTCGAAGCATGGCAGTAAAGGTAATTTAGGACACAAAAATTGCAGCTAAGCTATTTATAGTCGAGATGTGGGTAAACAACTGTAGCTTACAATCAAAACTTGAATACATCATTTTTATTTGCTCAGTATATTTCCACGCTGCAGTTCACTGCATGTATTTACAACCCCTCCCTCATGTCATATTTCAACACACAGCTTTTTCCTAAAGATATGAGTGTGATACAGTTTCCAGTTTTTTGTTTTTTTTTAAACTGCATTGACAACCTCTGCAGGGTATTGTGTTTGCGAGCAAGTTGGGGGGGGTGTTTGTTTGTGTGTGTGTGTGTGTGTGTATGTGTATGTGTGTCACAGAGAGAAAAGGTGTGCATTCATGGTTTTGTGTGGGTGAATATGAGTATGCATGTGCGCAAAAGTAAGTCACACGCATGTGACTGTGATTGGATGTGTCTGTGGGTGTGCGACAGAGGAAACGATGGAAAAAGGGCTTGTTTATTTATGATTTTGTTCTTTCGGGATTTTATGTAGGGGCTGTCAGCATGGATGTCAGTGTGTGCGCATATGTGACAGGAATGGGGATTACTGTATGTGTGTGTGGGTGTAAGAGAGAAAGGTATGCAGTCTTTTTTTTTTTTCTTTTAATGTGGGTGCGTGTTTACCTGAGATATGCGTGAAGATGAGTGTGTTTTCAGGATTTGGTGGTTACAAGTGTATGCCTGCATGTTTGTGCATATATATATATATATATATATATATATATATATATATATATATATATATATATATATATATATATATATATATATATATATATATATATATATATATATGTATATATATATACATATGTGTGTGTGTGTGTGCTTGTGTTTCCTTGCAATGGAAGATCCATAAACTGCCAGTCCCTGAGTTGGAGGGCTGCCCAGGAGCCTCTGCTTACCCTCTCTTAGGTGATTTAGGAAACTATCGATTTCATAGTCCTGCTTTGTTTTTCCGCTTTCTCATAAATAGCAGATCAAACTCGCTATCGCCCGTTTGTTTTGTTCTTCTTCTCCCGCGGGCTATTTACTCTGACATTTCCACCACTATCCTTGTTATATGATGCAGGAAAATCAATTCGTTTTTCTGCACCTCTCCAGATTATCAGAAGCAATAGCAAGAATGATGATGATGATGATGATGATGATGATGATGATGATGATGATGAAGAGCCCAAGGACAATGAAGTGCAAAAGATTTTTGAGGATCATATAATGACTGTGAATTTAATAGAAAAAATAATTGTTATTAATAATGTAGGTGATAATGATGTGGATAATAATGTAGATAATGTTAATGTAGGTGATGTGACACCTTGTTCTTAATGGAGCTAATTTCACCCAAGTTACAAAAACAAGCAGAAACCTCACACTCCATTACCTCTGTTGACATCCATCTGTGAGATTTCTGAATCCACTTCCAAATAATGAAAGCAAATACAATTTTGTTTGTGTTGCTCGTGGCATTCAAAAACGACATTTGAGTCATGTTTTCTTTAAAAACAAATCTCTTGTTCCAACTTCTTAAATTTGAATACTTGTTTTACTCCTCTGTGATAATAAATTGAATGTCTTTGAGCTGTGGACTTTTGTTCTAGACACAAGAAGGCATTTGTGGACGTCACCTTGGGCTGTGGGCAACGTGAATGACATTTTTCACCATTTTCTGACATTTTATAGACTGACAGAATCAACAGATTAAACAATGAAAATAATTGTAAGTTGCAGTCCTAGTCACCATTATTCAACAGAAATCTCAGGGAACTATATCTCAAAATCTGAGCAAATGTGTGGCAATGATACCACAGGAAGTGTTTGTTTTTGTTGTTGTTGTTTAGGTGAACTAACCCTTTAATAGGTGTGTTCAGGTTCATTCTTTTCTCCTGACCTTATGGCAGTTTGATACTGTAGCTAGGCCTGCACTAATATACTGTATTTTAACAGTGTTGCTCTTATAATCTATATGTGAACATTTTCCTCCTGTAAATGTTCCAGTAATGAGATCAGCTCAGTGTTTTATTTAAAAATGCATAACCCTTAGGATGAGACAAGTGACAGCTTTATGGAACTGAACACTTATTCAAAGGCTTCCCTATATGTGTTTGAGAAATGAATTCTCAAGGTTTATGCCCTTTCACAGGGGGTCAATGTAAATCTGCTAATTATAATATCCTGAACTGCCAACAAAACTTAGTAATGAGTCCAAACAGTAACTGCAAACTACTGTAAAAAAAAAAATATATAAGAGCGTGTATATGCAATATGTTTATGTATAAACATATTGCAGCATACACAGTTTGCAATGCCTTCAAATGTCTTCTCTTATAATTGGCAGAAGGTTGGCATCCAGGCTTCCAGGCTCACAGCTCACTGAACGAAAAAGAAACAAGAATGAAAATGAACACGGAGTGGGAGAAAGAAAAATGAAATAATTGAATGGCAAAAAGAAATATTTTAAGAAAGGACGCCTAGCTCCCTTTTCATGAAGTGACTTCAAGTTCTTCAAGAGAGTGGTGATGATTCACTGTGAGCCTGTTTGTCTTCTAGGCATTAGTTCTTTTCCCTGACTGGCCTCTCTTCTCCTGTCAAGTTAATCACAATGCAGTACCTGAAAAAAACATTAACATATTGTAATAATAATAATAGTAATCAATGATGTTCTACCAAGAGTTGTTTTATTTGTATAGCATCCTTCACCTCAACAACAAAAGGGGAAATAATATTGGAAATCACTATTATGTTTTAGTAATGCTTGGCAACAAACTACAGCATACAGTATTTGCAGATTTGCAGCAATTTAGCTTACAGCTTAGCTTAGCCTAGCATAACACACTTATGCTCACTGACATGTAGTTCAAGAGAAAACATACAAAAATAATCTTTAAACTAGACTTCTGCTGAAAAACATTACCTTCTCTCTTGTGCCCAGGTGCTTGTTATAGGATTATACCAATTTAATGTTAGCAAAAATTAAATGTATTCACTAATTTGGACCAGGCGGGGAGTTCCGGTCCTCTGAAATGATGCGAACGCGGAAGTAACTTAAAACTGCATCAAAAGGACACCAGGGGGCGACCGTGTTGGTGTCAAAAGGACTTCCGTCTCTATACAAGTCAATGGAGAATTCACCAACTTCTCACTTGATTTATAACCTCAGTAAACGTTTTCAAAATGTGTTTATGGTCTCAATCGCTAGTTCAAAGCCTTCTTCAATGCAGTATGATGTTCATTTGTGAAATTTTGACCTCCCTGATTTTATATTTGACGATAAAGCAGGTTATGCATTAGGGCGTGGCTCCGTCGTGATTGACAGGTTGATTGGTTCACAGGTTGAGATGGCGCCTCTAGCTGCTCCTGATGCCCATATAAGTAGAATCAGTTTGTTTTTTTTAACCGGCATGCACCGGAAATTTTCAAGATGGCGCTGCCCAGATCCGAAACTATTCGCTTCCAAGTAGCAGTCCACAAACCAATGGGTGACGTCACGGATGTTACGTCCATTTTATATACAGTCTATGATTTGGACCAGATGCACAAATGTAGTTCTTTTTTCTGAGTAAGTACTCACCTTTTGGTTGGTTTCCACAAAGTAGGATGATGATTCAATTATGTTAATGGTTGCATGTGGCTTGTGTCCCTCCATTAGTGCAGCAGCAAAAATGAAAATACTGTATTTTACCATCTAATCTCCTACTGCTAATATCTTTTCTTGGTTTTGGCTCCAAAAATTGATTGCAGTATTTTATCATATTTTGAAAGAACAGCACCTGACTGTTAAAGTTTGTCTGTATTTGAAGAGCAATTTATTACAGTGAATGTAGTCTAATCAGAGCACTGAAGTTAGAATCCGTTTTTTGTTCATGCTCCATGATCACTGGCTCACTCACCAGCTGTTTGTCTACCAGCTGACTGGTAATTTCCACTCATGCAGGTGTGCAGAGCAGCTATAATAGCCTGACACCTCCCACTATTACCTTGCTGATATGATGACGCAGTTTGCTGCTGCGGCCCCTTCCTACCACTTCAACCTCCACCTGCTATATTTTACTGAATTGTTGATTTTAGACTTACAGTAATACCTGAGTATGTGTTTATTAAGGGTGGTTTATTTTTAACAGAAGAATCCTTGTTTCTGCTCAGATTCTTTGAGAGCTCCCTCAAAGAACGCAGCATTTCTTAAAAAATCAGACAATTTGCTATAAATGCACAGGTTCTGGCTAAATGATAGTAATGATGAAGGAAGTAATGATATTAATGACAAATAGGTTGACGATGATGAGGATGGCACTGCACTAATACGTTAATAAATGTTAAACCAGGAGTAATGACATTCATGATGATGATGATAGTACATGTGCTGATTATCATTATGAGGTTGAAGATGAAGATGGTTTTAATATTAACAATTCCATATAAGAGTTATTTTGAGAAGTCACGTTTGTCTGGCTCTTACAACTTATTTCTTACCTGTACCAGTCTGGTATTTTGGGGATTTGACACTAGTGTGACTGCAGTGAAATGGGAGGAGGCAGTGTGATTTCTTCTGTGCTATTTTTATATTCTATTTTAAGAATATTCTATTTCTATTTTAATTTTTTTAGAGTTTTAGGCTGAGCTATAACATCAGATTTTCATATGAAACTAGATTATGTCTGGGACTATTGCAATATCCTGACAACTCTTAAATGTTGGTCTTTTTCTGGCCTAAAAAGCAGCATAACACACTGATACAGTTTGACCTTATCAGACTCTTCTATTTAAGTGAAATCGTTTCTTTCACCTCCAATTACTGCGGTGAGACAGTGTACCTAAACCTAGAAGTGAAGAAAACAATAAATTATACCACTATTGTCTGATCTCCGAATGAGTGTTGTAAAGTGCTAAATAAGTCCCAGCTGGTATTACTTTTTAGAATTTTCTAGCTTGACTTAAATAAATGTGTCATTTAATGAAAATTGAAGAAAACCTTCTTTTTGGACAGGAAATTCTGCATATTTGCAGTATATATGGCTTTACATGGAGCCTGAAGATTGAATGAAGATGAATTACTGTAAAATGTAGATGACATAATGGGGTAAAAGCTTTTAGCTTTTGTTTAAGGTTTGAATTTAAAGGGGACCTAATATGCCTTTCCTTATTTTCAGTCATATATCTAATGTTAGAATGTCAGATGTTCATATAAAACATGGCTAAAGTGTCAAATAATGAGTTAAACGTATGGAGAAGTAATCCCTGTGAGCAAAAAGCAACAGCTCCATTCTGCTGTGAACACTCAGTTGCCAACGTTTTTCTACTTTCAGCCCAAGCTGACATCAGTTCATGACAGATTTCTTTCCATTGTTTTGGGGGTAGGCACACTGAGCCATGACTTGAGTCAAGCTGGCATGCTGTGAGAGTTTCTTCATTTCACAGCAAGTAGTTTACCTGTTGGAGGTATGCTGATTGTCTATTGTCTGTTGTCGGCTGTTTCTGCTTGCACTATTTCACATTGTATTATTTCTATCCGCTAACAAAAAGCTCAAAATATGTATGTAATAATAATAATATTGTGTTGGCCGCTTTTAGTAGTGCTAATTTCATTTCCTTCTTAACAATAAAAGTCTCCTATTATTTAGTAATTTAAAAGCTTTTAATTTGAAGCAGTAAATCAGGAAGTTTTGGGTTTGCATTGGCTGTAACTTAATATGACTCTGATACAGCTGCACCTCGACAGGCTTCCTGAAAGCTGGTCTATCTGGCTCCTGAGGGAATCCTTAAAGAGATGGGAGCTAAAACTGCCTGTTAATAGAGAAGCTAAACTGAGGGGCTGCATAAATGGCCAGGATAAGATGAATAAGGAGATTTTTGAACTGTGAATTATGCAAAGCTAATCGAGTGGAGTCCCAGAATGAAAATATAGACCTGGCATAATTCATCCCCTTTAATGTTGAGGAGCTGATAACAGCACAGCCCAGTGAGGTGGTTTTGGTGATTTGCAGGTGAAAAGACATATGTGTCTTTTTAAACTGCAACATTTTGTTGAAAACTTAGAGGTCTAGATGACATATATCCTTTGTTTTATAATTCCAAAAAAAGTTACTGTGCACCATAAGGTCTAAGTGACAAGTTCGTACGATCAAAAACTTGACATGAAAAGAAAACCAAAGAATCCTGCACACTTGCCATTACTTGAACTCACTTTATTAACGCAACGTTTAATCCTCTTCGGTTCTCAGATACTCATCAGGCAAAATTCATACATAAAGAAAGTGAAATCCTTTAAACGCTACAGTGTTGTTACACAATAATGGCGGCTTGTTCATGCCCACCTATAACCCAAATTAGAACCAACATTACTTAAGATTGTTATGTAAATATGTAGTTGTCCACCTAATTAATTGCAGATTAATTACTGAGACAATTATGAATTACTTAACCAAGGGGTTTTTTGTCATTACCAATCCATACTTTTGCTGTAGGATAATGAGAACAAATTGGTCGTTCATGACAAAGAGGAGGATCTTAGTCAGTGGATGTAAATTATGTAATGGGGAATACGATGATGATCATGCTAATGATGAAAATGACATAATGAATTAAATAAGATTAAAGTTACCAACACTAATGGTTTCTAAATCAGAGGGAACAGAAACTAGTGACTGGCTAAAACTAATGGAGGCCATTTTGTGTCTAAATAATTTCTTCGAGTAAGCAGTAGCTCATTTCCATGTCAAGGAAACAGCACTAAAGGACTGCTCCCTCACGATGAAATAAACAGTATGGAAAGCTAAAAAAAAGCAACCATAGCAACCATTAATCTCAGTGTAATATCACTGATAGCATAAGGGTCCAAATTAGTCACAAAGCTACAATTCATACTTGCATTTAGCTAATTTCCCACTGAATTATCATGCCAATTTATCTTAGAAATGGCATTCCAATATGTCTCTCTTTTTAGGGGGTTCATTGGGGTTTTGAGGTAGGCACTATTCGTTGCGGATATGCATCTCCAAGAACACAGATGCTGTGTTGTTTGTCTCGCTGAGAGCCTCGAACCCCCCCACAGATGTGCTCATTTCCCTGGGCAATGACATGCCTCTGTGCAGAATTTGACATATTCCCCACTAATGATAAAGAAATACACAGCAAAGCAATTCTAAAGGGGATGGATCCTGTCTCATTTGGTGAGGATTTTGTTTATATGAATACAGTACGGCTCTATGGCTCAAACTGTGTCCTCATGTCACTTTCAAGTTCCAGTGGTAATTAGTGTGGAATCAGAGGGAAGCACCCCATGTTGTGTGATCCATAAAATAAAGTCTCAAAGGCATTAACGCATGTGCAAAATGTGAGCACACATGCTCCTCAAAGCACACAACTGAGTCATATTGAAAGAATAACTGTATCTAATGCACCTAATCTGCCATTGATTGTGGTTTCTCGAGTTGTCCGTTGTAATTATTTTGTTGGAGCACCCCATAGAGCTGCTGACCACAACCTTGCCCTGGGACACACTGCCAGCAGAATAATAATAAAGCACAGGAACAAAATTGAGGCCAGACTCTCCAGTCTTAGGTCTTTCACTCGACATGAGTCAGACAGCAGAATGTGTTTGTATTATTTCATGAAACCTATATTAAATCTAAGCAGATAAGAGCAGGCCCCCATACTCTGTTTCTGTACGAAAGAGGGAAAGAGGAGAATTTAATATGGCTGAAACTAGCATTGCAGTGTTGATTGTCTGTATGAGAGGGGTTTAGAAGAAGCTAGGCCACACTGAACCACTGGAGTGAGCTCTGGGGATAAGTTGAAGGATTAAGGGAAAAGGGGAGAACGAGGGAAGAGGAAAGAAGTTTAAAAAGAGCGAGAGAGTCTCTACAGAACACAGAGAGGGAGGTGAGCGAGAAAAGAAGATGAAGTGAGGCAGAGAGAAAAAGGGAAACTGTCTCAAATGTGTTGAGACTGAGGATGAATTTTGAGGCTATAGCTTTTAAAAACTCCAATAAAGCCAGCTGGCTCCTGGCTGCATTAGAAAATAGAAAAAGGAGGCTTTGAGTGGCGAGTCCAGGGGCCAGTGGAGCGAGGCGGGTCCCGTTGGGGCCGAGTAGCGGGGTAGCCTTCCTTTGCTAGGGAGAACTCATTTACAATGGTTAAGGCAGGGCGAGCTGCACTTAGCCAGGCCAAAAGAGAACTGCAGCTTTCATCTGCAGTCTTCAACAGGACTCCAATCCATCATGTGTTTGTAATGAAACACTGTGTATTCACAACACAGAATTATTCATCATATCCCTACGACATGATTATGGGCACGCTTTTTAATGTGCCCTTTCCTTCCACTGGCTCTATGCATGACTTACATACAGAACAAAGCTTTGCCTTAAAGCAGCATGGGGTGAAGTTGTAGCTAAAGGAAATGAGCCTGCTGGGCAATGATATGACTAAGAAGATGCTCAGCTCACAGTAAACACAAATCCTGTCTGGCCGTGCAGCAGTAATGACTGAAGAATCCTGCTGTGACCTCTCTGCCTACTCCTCTCCACCTTTAATATTAGCATCTTTCTTCAAAGTCAGGCAAAGACAGGAGATGCATCTGGTTGTGAGTTTCTGTTCAACCTAATAGGTAAAGATGTCGCTTCCAAGCCTGTAGTATGACGGGCCATTATAAAGAGTGCCCAACGTAGTGTTATACAGTATTATATATACAGTAGTGCCCAAGGCCTAACGTCCCCTCATACAGTAGTGCCCAAGGCCGTTATACAGTAGTGCCCAAGGCCTAACGTCCCCTCATAAAGACTGGTGAAACAGCTAGTCTGGTTCTGTCCACAGTTTTAAAAAACGACACCTAAAGCTGACTAAGTAGCATGTTCTATTCACCTTATGGCAGACTTTACATAAATATACATTTAAAAATGTGACTTCAGGGTTTTGGCTGACCCAACAGTCACAGTCACTTCCAGTACTGATAATTGGTTGTTGATACATTAAATAACATGATGAACAACATTAGACTGGGTTCCAAATCACAGAATCCGCCCCTATTGATGCGAGTGAGTGTATTCATTAACAATTTTCAAGATTATAGATGTTGCTTTCAGTAGGGCCTAATTGTAAACATTTCCATGGTGAACTATACCTTAGTAATACAGTTTCATATTTGAGTACTATGTATGCTGCCTTCTGCGGTCCCTTTTCTGGTCCTGATAACCCATGCGGTCTGGAAAGATTGTAATACACTGAGTGAACTAATTTCTCCAGTAATCACTCATATAATTGTAGAGATAATTGCTGTTAATGTCTTTATATTTCTTAATATTCCCTGTTGTTAGTTTGCTTAGTTGTGAGTCAATAATTCATGCCTGATGAAAAATGAAGCTGAGCAGCAGCTCTGTAGCTCTGCTATCTGCTATGTTCACATTTTAGGAATGATATTAATATTTTCCTCATAAATTAATTATCATTTCACCACCAGTGATCCATCTGCCATTACTCATAATTTGATTTTTATGAGTGTGTTTAAGGCTTAGATTAAAACAAAAGAGACCACAATAATAAATCGAAATTGTCTAAATGTATGCTTTAGCTACACAGCCAGGGTAGCACTGTGTTTTGTTAAACCAGCACAATACATTTGCAAGGTCCTCGCAGCAAGCCGTTTTTGACTGTGGGGGTAGATAAACCGTTACTGTAAGAACATTTTCATTTCATCTGACGTTGAGTAGCCAGCCAGTGATAGTAACTATGAAAACAGTGTGAGAAGACGCACTCTGTCGTAGTGAGTGCTCTGTTCAGTTTCTCTTCTGCTAAGTGATAGTTTAAAATAAATAAATACTAAATTATATGTAAAATCCCTTCTGTCCTGGAGGCATCCCCTGGAAGATCTCTATTCATCCCAAACACATTTTCCACCATTCCCGGGACGACAGGACACCGTTAGTCTTGAGCCCTCAGGCAGATATGAACACAGCTGCTGGAGCAGTGGAAGAGTACAAACAGTTACGATCCTCTTTACAAAGGACTACTTGTGTTTTCCCCCTTGAAATCTTCATAGTGTAACCTATAGACTACGCAGTGCAAGGATAATTCCAAGAGTATTTCTAAGTAGATTGATGCGATTTTCCCGCATGCAACAAACAAGCTCTTCTTACTCATCTCCTATCGTAATTGTGACTATGTGTGGATTACAGGCACCTACACAAAAAGATACTGACTGACCGTCACCCAATTCCAAAAAATCCAGGAGAGGAATTTGTGGTTCCCAGTACTTGATCAAGGAAAAGCCTACCACCAGGGCTTTCTCAGTGAAGAAAGCAGAGTGCGCATAGCCTCCATCACACCCTGAGTATTATATGAGTGGCTCAGAATCACTTTCACACTGACAAATGCCCCAGCTGCTTTTAAATCGAAGGATGCCATGGAAATCTAAGAGATGAAATATTTGTCCCCTATCTCGACGACATGTGGGTGTTTGGTAAGAACCTCATATTGAAAATGTGCGGAAAGTGCTGCAGAGACATAAGTAGTGCAGAATCAAATTTAGACCCCCAAAAAAGGGATTTCTTCAAGAGAAAAGTGTGCTTCATAGGTCATGTCATTTTAGAGGTAGGATATTGAATGAAGTGGAGGTAGTTTTCTTGGCTACTACAGCTCAGTCATTGCAGATTTCTCAAGAGGCCAAGCCACTTTATGAGTTGCTGTCCCACCCAAAGACTGAGAAAAAGAGTGGTCGCAAAAAAAACAAAAAACAAGCAACACTGCGCCACCTAAGTACTGTCAACTAAACCAGTGGAATGGACAGCATTACACCAGTGAGTGTTAGAGATTTTAGTTGATGCACTGTCAAATCCTCCTATAATGGGATACGCTGATTTGGAGAAGCCCTTTATATTGTATATCGATGTTTCTGAAGAAGACCTCGAGGCTGTACTGTATCAGCAGCAGGGGGGAACATTAAGAGTAATAGGATGTGGATCACGGACACTTACTCCTGCAGAAAAAAATGACAGACTCCATTCTGGAAAGCTGAAGTTTTTGGTTGTCAAGTGAGCCATGACTGAGCGATTCCAACGCTACTTTTTTCATGCTCCTCACTTCACGGTATACTGTGACAATAACGCTTTTCAAATCAGCTAAACTCAATGCTAAAGGGCATCATCGGATGTCAGAGGTAGCAGGATTATCATTTCACTCTGAAGCACAGACCTGGGTCCTGCAACCATCATGCAGATTTCTTGTCATGCTGACCCCCAAAGATTGAAAACATGATGAGAGAAATAGTCACCCAGATGTTCTAGCAGGCGTAGAGAAAGGACTGGAAGCCCAGAGTAAGGGGATGCTGACTGGATCTCTGCCATCACACGCAATTTTAATGTGTTATCTGAGCTCATCAACACTTGTCACAGTGAAGTCAAAGCAATCCCAGATGAAAAAATTAAAGCTGCCCAGAGAGAAGATGAAGTGATAAGCAGAGTGGTCACATTTAAGCAAAAGCATGAAAGCCTGTGACATATAGAGACACTGAAAGAGTCTGCGTCAGTAAAATCTCTGCTTACGTCACTTTGTAAAACTACCTCCGATATTCAAACAGTTTCACGAGGAGATGGTTGAGCTGCTTTTCTTTCCCAGAGAGAGAGATTGTATTGGCCTAAAATGAGGGACGAGATTGAACATTATGTGACAAAAGTCTATCACTGCTTGAAAAAAAGAAAGCCAAACAGAGCAAAAGGACACATTTCCAAAGAACTGCAATATCTGCTCCATTTGAGATGATATCAGTGGATTACCTATACTTGGAGAAGTCCAAAGTCTCTATGGAATACATTTTTGTGATAGTAAGACTACTTTGCAAACTTTGCACAGGCTTATGCTACACCAAATAAGTCTGGGAAAACAGCTGCACGCAAGATCTTCGACGAATTCATTCTATGATTCAAATACCCATCTGAAATTCATCATGTTTAAGGGAAGGAGTTTGAGAATTATTTGTTTCGCAATCTGCAGAGCTACAGTGGTATACAACACTCAAGAACAATGCCATACCACCCGCAGTCAAACTCAGCAGAGCGCCTCATGACAACATTGTGCTGCTCCACAAGCTGGAAGAAACCCATTAGTCTAATTGGAAGGACTGTCTAAACAAAGTTGTCCATGCATACAATTCCACTGTGCAGGAATCAACGGAATTGTCACCTTTTTTCCTTTTTTGGGAAGAGAGCCAACACTACACTATAACCCTACATCTGAAACAGGATATGCTGAGAAATGGCAAAAGTCAATGCAAGAAGCGCATATCATTATGGAAAAGTATATGGGAAAATCAGCAGAAATAGGACAGAAGCATTATAATCAGAGAGCATAGAGTTCAGTTCTTGAACTTGGTGACCATGTACTGATCCAAAAACTGGAACTAAAAAGGACAGGACTAGGAAAGATCAGTGCTTACTGGGAAAACAATGTACATGTAAGAGAAATAAAAGGAATTGACAGTCCTATATATATTAAATATTGGGTTTTACACAGAAATCTTGTGCTACCTCGCCCTTACCTCCTTGGTAGACAAAGTGCTGCACTGCTGAAAGAGCAAAAACAGACCAAAGTAAACTAACAAAAAAAAAAAAAATAAGGACTCATACTCATTCTGAAAATGCTAAGGAAGACTATGCTGCGTGGATGCTTCAGCTGACACAGGACACAAGTCTTAAACCACTAGACCAAGTCTTTGAACCTTCAGCTAAGCAGTTTGCCAGAGCAAACCACCATCCGAGGGTGGAAACTGAGACTAAGACCAGAATGAGAGGAGTCAGGCTCAGGAGGGAAAGGAACCTGCTCAGCATGAAAGTCAAGCTGAGCAGACTATTCTTGAGATAATGCAGCAGGACCTGGAGCCTAAGGGCAAGGTTCTGATTCTGAAACTAAAGAGGACATATCAGTGTGTCAGAGGAAGATCCTGTGGTCGGGAGGCCAAGACAATCCACTGTGTGCACTTCTGGCAACCTAAGACAATCTATGTACACATCAGTGAAGCGATAAACACAGTGTTTAGGAAGAGCAGAGACAGTACCTGAGGAAAGATTTCATTCATGATGAGTTGAATGGACATTTGCTGAGTAATACAGTTATAATGATAGTCGTTTTCAAGATTTATTTCCCTGAGACTGTTAAAAATCAAACAGTACATAAAAGAGTACATCCAATAATATTTATATGATGTACAGAGAATGTGTAACAGAGTTTAGAGGTCTTAATTTACCAATGAGGTGTCAATACACCAAAATATATTTTGCTATTTCTCCTCTGATTATGCTTTGTAGACTGGGAGGTACACAGTAGTGTTACTGTAACTATATGCCACCCAGTTTATTGGCTTTCAGTGTGTAGTTGATGCAATATAGTAATTGTCAGAGGTAGTATGAGAGAAGTGGAATATGACAAAAAATGTTACCAGTGTTTTCTTTATTTATTTTTATTCTTTTTGTAGTTGGGGAGGGTATTGCACCCTAAAAATAAGATGATTGATTGATTAGATTTTTTTTCTTTTAATACTTTTGTTTAGGTAACCCCCTAACCCCAAAATGACTTGAAAACAAGCGTTGCAACTGAACCAAGCCTTTTTTTAAATTGTCAGAAAGAAACCTGATGTTGAGCCTTTTTCATTTTAAGGGTGCAACAGTGGCATCTTCTCCCCTAACCAGATCACAACCTTGGAATCACACAGACAAAATCAAAGCAATAACCTCATGGCTGAAATAATGCAGAGGTGACCCTGACATCTGGACCGTGTGCTTCAAATGTAGGCAAATCCTATCAAAAGTTTCAAAGATAGATTCCTCCAGGATCAAAAAAGGTCTGGCGCAGAACTGTGACCGACAAGGCCGCCAACATGAATTTAACTTAGGGGGAGGTTCAACATGTTGCGAAGGAAAGGGAACGATAGTGGGAACTCATTGTGACCTTGTGTGGCACAGACGACAAAGAGGATTAGTGTATGTAATGCTTGTACAAAGAACAAAATCCAAACTTGTCAGAAGTTCTGGGCAGATGGATCAAGAGGTGTTGGTGTGCTGAGAAATAGATTTCAGCTAAGTCTTGGAAAGAAAGAAAAGAAAATATTCATGTTGTTGAATTCCTTTAAAATACAACATAACAAATTACAACAATAATTTTAAAGGTTTAAAGGTTTAAATTTATACAGTAGTTCCCAAGACTAAAAAAAAGTCTTAAAAAATCAATCTAATATTGTGTGGCATAAGGTTTTGTCTGCTTTCATAACCTGATAATTGTCTCACGGCCCCTCATATTTAGCTTTCCACTCCTTGGCAAATGGTGGTGGGGGGTGGGGGTCTCGACTCCTACAGCTTTAAGCCATAAACGTGTCAGGTATCTGCTCTTGCCATGATGAGAAACCACTCCCTTAGGAGGAAAAACTATTTATTTCTGGGAGATGAACACAGCATTATCCAGGACAAAGAATCTCCTAGGGGTATAATCAATGTTTGAATATATTTAGCAAAGAAGTAAATGTGTATTCTACCTATCCCATTTTTCTGATACCTGTGAAGTGTGAAAAAGCTAGCAAGTGAAAACAGGAGAGGTATTTCTCTGCCAGAGCGGTCCAAATATTTCTTCCACGGTCTTGTCTTCTTGGTGACAGGGCCTTCTCACTGTGATCTGCAAATATATAGAGCAGGACAGGCTTCATCGGAGGAACTGCCATCGCTGGTGCTGAGCAGTGCAGACAAGGGTGAAAAGGTATTGTTTGTATGACTGCGAACATCCACAGAGATGGCGTGAGTCAGTGGGTTTGGTCGAAAATTAAGAGCGGGTGCCCGTCGAGAGATGTGGCTCACCTATAAATCCCAAATGCTCTCATTATTAAGTAAATTCATCTTGTCAAAGCCTGGTCGTGGCTCAATTTAGGCTTCATATTGCTATCCAGCTTTATTGAGTGGCCTCTGTCCTCAGGGGGAGGAGACGCCCTTGCCAAACAAGGCTGGCGTGATGACGGCCACCATTGACATCTTTACAGCTTCATCCTCCACTGACTTTGCATACGCTTACACCACATACTCTCACATAGTGCTGAGTCACAGTGGATTGGTGGGTGGAATTTTGTTTGCCATGGAGCAAAGGGTGTGTGTGTGTGTGTGTGTGTGTGTGTGTGTGTGTGTGTGTGTGTGTGTGTGTGTGTGTGTGTGTGTGTGTGTGTGTGTGTGTGTGTGTGTGTGTGTGTGTGTGTGTGTGTGTGTGTGTGTGTGTGTGTAAATGTTTGTGTAAATGTTTGTGTTTGCTCACACTGTGTCCATTTCACATGTGAAATTATGAATTTGTGCCTTTGTTTTTGGCACTGAAATCACAATCAAATGACGGCCGAGTTGCTTTGATAATTTTGATATCACTCTGGTGTTTATTTTCCCTGCAAATGTACCAAAATCAAATTCCAGACACAAACACACATTTCTTTATCTTTGTGTTGGTGCATATCTGTGGGTGGCTTGTCATTATTCTGCTTTGCGGCCTCTTTAACATAGCTATCAGTGGGAGAGGAGCCATGTCTCCAATCCTGCTGGTTAGCAGACTGAAGCCAGCATGGCCACTGTTGCATCCATGCTTGTCACTGTGGGTGTGTTATCATTAACGGAAGGCAGATAGCAAGGAGAAACAAAACACATGGCCACTCGGCCATCGATTTGGCAGCTGTTTCTCCCTCTCTCTGTGTCTGAAACTGTTAGGTTTGTTTTTTTCAGTGTCAAAGAGTTCAGTTTGTTTTAAGGTTGCTGAATGGTCTGTGTGATAAGCAGGGGGGGAGGATTTCTTTGTGTGCGGGTTTATCCTCGGGTTTGTGTACTCTGCTAGAAGAAAATCAATTGCAGTTTTAGTTAATTTTCTGTTTGTTCAGGCTCAGCTGGCCATTTGGCTTACTGGAGATGAAAGGGCTTGGTACAACGAATGCTGTGGCCAGATTTAAAAGACTGGTTTCTGCTTTGGCTTACGTTAGGTGTTGAAAGAATTCCTTTCTATGTTTCGCTGGCACATTGCTATACGTCTCTTGGCACGCCAACGCATCTGTCAATTAGTAGGATAGTGTGAAACGGAGGGGAGGGGTTAACATTGTGACTGCATGATTCATGCATGGTTCAGTCTAGTCAGTTTATCAGTTTTTTGTGTTGTATTTGACTTATTTCTTCTGCCTTTTGTATTATTTGCAGTATTTCTGGTTGTGTTTTCCTATTTGTTTCTGTATGTGATGTATGCATTGTCCAGTTGGTGAACATGTTTATTAATTATAGACCATTTCTTACCTGCAGTTTGAACAGAGGAATCAGGGTCTAAATAAAGTCCCTCTTCCATAGTTCTTGGTGCTATAGAAAGGTTTCTGCTCTAGGGGTAAAACTTTCTGAGGGCGAGTTTGCAATGCTGAGCATTACTGATGGTTTAACACAAAACTTGCTACAGCATCATTCATATAGTATGCAAATGCAAAACTGACTTTTAGCTCCTAAAGTTCTTGAGTGTAGTTCTGCTGACTTCATATTTCTCAAACTATGGTCAAAAAGAGCTTCTTTCCCTTTTTTTTGCATTTATTGTAAATATGATGTTCTCTTCATTTATTGTGTTTTGGCATTTGCTTGTGTTTTCTTGCTGCAGGACACTGAGTTCTCTATGTGACTGTACGGGGGTAGAATTTTTAAATTGAAATGTCTACTTCTTTTTAGGCTTTTGCATGAGTGTTTTGAATAAAGAGGGTTAAAAGTCAAAGTCTCTTTCCCTCCTTAATTCTTTCACACCGTCTTTACCAAACATAGAGCATTTTGAGGCTCATGGAAATAAACTCACTACTTTCTGTATGCTTTGGAATTTGCTCATACAGGCTACAAACTGCACAAGCATGCAGGTAAGTGCTGATACTTGCCACACACACCGTGCACACAATGCAAACGGTATCTCGCCAACCATTCACTGTCGCTGCACCTCCCATTTACAGCAAGAGATCTCCTAGATAACCCACTATCTCACAAATTAGAATAGTCACTCAGCCAGCTCTTCTTCAGCACATTCTTTAACGGCTGCAGATTTGTGACAGTCTCAACCTCTGGGATTCAATTTAAATCTCCACTTGACATGGTAAGTATGAGATGGTGCTTTAGCACAATCTTTCTTGTGGAGGTGGCAAGGATGTTTCTTGGTGCCACAGTACCTGGTTGGAAAATGCTCTGTATAGAACTTGACCTTGAATGCTTGTTTTACAACACAGTTAAATGGATGGCATTTCCAAACTGTGTGTAGCTACTGATGAGTTTCATTGTTGCACTCATTAAGTGTAAATGTCAGGCACTGCCACAGATGGAAGAGCTGGAGTCATTTAACATAGATTGCAACTGTAAACAGAGGCACTGCCATCAACCATGAAGTGGCCCAGGTAGAATGATCCAGGACCAGATGTTAGATCTCTGCCGATGGAGACCTCTTAAAATCTCATGTCATAAACCTTGATATCTCTCAGCTTAGTTCAAATTACTGATGGTTCTTGGCCTCAAGGTATTGTGGAACAGTGTGCAACACAGTAATTCACTTTTTACTTCAAACACTGCTATGTGACTCAGCAGCTTTTGTGAGAAATAGAGGTGTGAATCACACAACAGAGATGAAATTGGAAATGCTGGGAAGTGTGCTAAAAAAAATGCTCGGAACTCACCATAAGTCAGTAAAATGAATGAAGCCAAATGAATGAGCGGTGCAATGTCTGACAGCATGTTTATACAGCTTCATTTCACTTACATGGTACAGAGCGATGAGAGGTTTTCAAGGGTCTCCAATCAACAAACAGCTGCAATCACCAAAGTGTGTCCTCAGATTGCTTGTATTCTTCAACTGCCAGTCCAAAAGCCAATAGTAAAATTATATGAAGCAGAAAAGTAGCAAATCCTCACATTTGAAAAGCTGGAATTTAAAAAAAATTAAACCTAAAATAAGTTGTGAAGATAACGTTTATATATCATTCATTTTTAAAGACCTTTCAGTTGATATGATGAATGTGTTACTCATCAGTTTCTCATTTACACAGTTATGGAGTAACATTATTATTCATTTGGTTCTTGTTGTGTTTCTGGGCAAGTGATGAATGTAAATCCAATATTCAATATATTTTAGTTCATGTTTTGGTCTCTGCCAGAACCTGAGGGAAGTGTGTGGTTCTTTAGATGCTAAATTCATGACTATGTTCACCTAGACACAAACTATGTCTGTTTGGTGTTGAACAGGTAGTGTACAGCGAGTTTTTAAAATCTATTCACTGAAGACAGCTTCCTGCTGTGGTCGCAAATGTCACTATGCAAGTGAACCAAAACACAGAGTTGCAGGACGCACAGCTGAACAATGAGCTGATAGTCACTATAAAGCTCTGTAAAGCTGAGGGGGGGCTGCAGAGTCAGGTGTTCATTCTCTGTAGGTTAGGTTAGTGAAACCTCTCCAATTTCTACTGTCAGTTGTTACCAGTTATAGCCAGTTTAAACTATTAATCTATTACCAAAATTGTTGCCTATTCATTTTCTGTCCTTGAATTATTCTGTTGTTTCAGCACTATATTCAATGCAGTTTCATGTTTTCAGCCGGTGTTACTCCACTAGCCAGTGTCCACTAGTATGTCTCTCTAACATTGCCAAGTCAATGCAAAAAGATTTTCTCAATTTCTTTCTTTTTCTTTTCTTTTTCTTTTATGACAGTAAGCTGAATGTTTCATGGTTTGGGGCTGTTGGTCAAGACAATTAAAAAAAAAGCAATTTGACAACACCAACTTAGACTCTGTGTAACTGTGATAGATATTTTATGAACAAATTCATCAAACAATCAATTAAGAAAATAATTAGCAGGTTAATTGATAATGAAAATCAGTTAGAAAATAACTTGAGAGAGCTGCAACACTACATCATTGCCTGTACTTTATACACCATTGCATGATAGCATATCATTTGAAATGTTGGAAGTGTATTTAGTGGGCCATTCTCTATTAACTATTATTGTACCTGCATGTACTGTATGTCTTCATACCTCAGGAATCTTGACACCTTTGTACTATCGTGTATGTATAATACTGTTTTGATTAATTCCTACTTGATTTGAAGGATGATGATAATGATGATGATGATGATGATGATGATGATGATGATGATGATGATGATGAGCAGTGATACTGGATTGAAGATAAAGGCTTTTCTTGAGAGGTAATGTGGAGACTGCAGTGAGAGTTATGTCGAGGTTCAGTCTCCTGCACTGTGAAGAAGCTTTAGTGACATCTGCTGGGAACATAACAACCATGAGAGCGCTTTCTCTAATTACATTATGTTCTTTCTAAATTTGAATAGAAATGTGTCACCTTCCTCAGAGAGTTTAAGCACCAACTAGGCCCAGGGGAAGTCTTGGTGAGACAGTGCATATAATATAAAACAGCAGGGTGAACAGGGGACATGAAAAAACAAAGTACCTCAAAGCCTAATCTATACATACAGCCCAAAACAAAACACAATATAAATATAATGACCAACATGTACTTATGTATGTAGATGTATGCAGCTGTGGCCTGTTGGATTTATAGTACTGCACAGGATTAGAGTAGAATGTGTGTAAACATAATGTTACACCACCATCTAGTGTTGACAATAGAATAACAACTTTAAGGTGAACAACAGTCAGCAGTATGCCTACTAAAACCAAAATGAGAGCGCATTTTCTTCAGATCTTGATATTAGCAGCTATTTTTATTTTATTTTATACAACTGTATTTATAATAAATGGGGTTAGTGAAGATAATTTTCTTGGGCATGCGAGATGATTGTGGCACCATGGCATGAGGAAAATAATTCATGATGCAAGGGGTCCAGGATTGGACAGAGGCCTTGATACATGTCAGGGATTGTAGATGTTTGTTGTGCCAGAGGTCCAAGTGTCTCTGAGCTTTTTGGAGATTTACATGCAACAACAAAGTTCAGGGTCATTGTAGGTTTAGGACCTGCTTTCATGTCTCACATCATAAAGGTACCAAAATCTGCTTTCTTCCATCTTGAAAGCCTTTTCCAAATCTAGGAGACAAAACAACTTCTGAATAATTGTATGTCCGAAAAGGACCACAGTCCCTCCTTAGGTTAAAATTCAGCAGTCAACCCACCAAGAGGACAATGGACACTCTGTTGAGGACAGCATTATTACATTTCAGAAAGAGAAGACAAAAGGTTTAACAGAAAACAGAAGCAGGCTATCGGTGTCAACATCCATGACAAATATGCCTGAACAAAAGGACAAAGTGTGATTCCAGTTATTAGCTGCTTACAGTGCCATGCTGACATGGGTTTCACGGGCAGTTTCACAACAATTCACACCTTCATTCATGTGACTCCAAAGACTCTCAAATGACTGCCACAATACGACTGTGTCTCAACAACTTGTGACATCAAACCCTGGAAGATAAAATGCTTGAAAATGCCCACTTAAAAAACACCATTTTACCAAGCTTTTATCCTTTATTCATCTCTGTTCTATTTCTGATCAAAGATTTGTTTTATTTTTCTTTCCCTTTTTTCTGACTACAATTTCGAGCACTTTGCACTACAATCTTCGGTCTTCACTTCACTTGAAGATTTTATACAGAAATATTAAATCATTCACAAATTATTTTATATTTAAACCCTGAGAGCCAGAAGTTGGTTTCACTGCCACAGCAATATGTAAAATTAGACCATTTTTGTTCTTAGTGAGATGTTTCCATACACATTATTCACACAAGAGCTGACAGGATCATTTTAAACAGACTGACATGACACTTCAGTCTGCTTCTGGGTTTATAGATAATCATCTGTGGATTTAGCAAGTGCTTACATTCTTGTTCCGCTTTACCAGACAAGCTGTCCTACTAAACTGCAGGGCCCCAAGGGTGACATGCTACGTGTCACTGCATTTATACCATGAAATGCATTAAATGCAGAAAATGCACCTTGAGTAAATGTAATGGAATAATACAACAACATTGACATTTTATTGTCCATTTGCATTTTTAGACATATTAATGCATTTGAAACACACTGGTGAGTCTATTATGTGTAAAATGTATTAAATGATTAGGTGGGTTGAACTCATCTATTAAGCTATATGTAATTGAATATTGCAATATTAATATATAGTATGTGTATATTTTGATAAGGCCTAATGAGGGCACTGAAGTCATGTCCTCTGTATATTTTCTGGTGAATTGAGGGTTTTTTAGCAACATTCTAAAAACATACATTCTAGATTTAAAAAACTAAAATATTTTAGGCATTTTCTACCAAATTGTATTCCTGGCAGTGTGAGGAGGTTTTGAAATAGCAGTTACTTGGCCATCAGAATAAGTCAGTAAAACTCTTTCTGGCACAGTTTGAATGGCATAATTAATCATTAGATACAACAGAACTTTTCAGAACACGAGATGACTCATCATTTTTTATCAGTCTCCATACAATAACACTGAATCAGTGTCTTTATGGCTACATTGTACTTTACATAGACAGCACTTCTCTCATAAGCACCTGTAGGTTAATTTTTTTAAATTTAAACAGTAGAATTAGCTTACAGGGAAAGGGAAATACTACACACATCAGTCCCATTGCACACCAGTGAATTGCTCATCTGTTGAATTTTATTTCTGATAAATCACAACAAAGCTGTCTATTCTACATTCAAATTAAAATTGGTCTGATACGACTATCAAACCTGAAGTACACTATCTGCAGCAGTTCACACACAGCCACTAAACAGAGGCCGCTGCTTCCTAACGGATTAGCAAAGAATCACACTGCATAAACTGTTGTACTGCTCATTAAACCAGCAATAAACATTAAAGAGGCTATAATAAGGTGAGCTGTCTTATCTTGAAACAATGCTTGTTCTTTGTCTCCCATCCTCAATGCCAGGCAGATTTATCTTGATATTAGTTCACACTTTAGCTACACCAGTTATGAGGTGGCCTGGTAGCTCGGTCAGTTGATTCCTTATTCTGGACTATTATCACTAATAAAGATAACATTAGTTAGCATCAACATTTACTCCGAAATTGCTCTGAAGTTTATCTTTCTCCCTCCAACTCAATGTTTTTGCAGCCCTAACTTGTGATTCAAATGTGTTTTCACTGAATTACTGATGTAGTCGTTTGTCTTCCTGCTCTTACCATAAAAAACAATATTAGATTTTGGAAATGATGACACTGCCATTCATATAAACTTCACCCTTCAATGAACTTTTATTAAGGTTTCTCAGGATTGGCTAGTAGAGATGGAAATTATTACTGATTTAAACTGTTCAGTTCTGTAAATAATTTGACCAATAGGAACATGAAACATCCTAAAAGTGCTCTAGAAGAAATCATAACATCTATGATGAGTGAGCAGACTCCTTCCACTGATGGAGGTCATGTGATATGATAAAAAGCTCTGAAAAAAGCCAGTAAGTGAACGTTGAATTGGATTTTTTCGTCTTCATCAAATGGGCCTATACATAAGCTGTTGGCAAGAGTTGTATGTCTATGGCTTTTGCTTTTTTAGTAAGTCTTCAATCAGCAACCTATCCCAGGAAGTTGTTCTTTTAGTCACCAGTAAAGCAAGATCCACTGAATAAAAAAGGCTACCGATTCAGTTAGTGACACCACCAATGCAATTTGTTTAGCGAACAGTCCTGAACACCTCTGATGTCTAGGAGGTTTCCAGGCTACAGTTACCTCAAGTCACCCTCTGGCTCTCCAGCCGGGTATTCACACATGCTTTAAACACTTCATCAAACCTCACTTTCATATCCTGAGAGAGGACAACATAATTAACACTAGCTTAGCTTTTTTTTGCCATGCACACAATTAAATAGGTTATTATAATAGTGTTACTGCCTTTGATTGACAATTTCATCTGCACAACGCACAAGATCAATATTAGAGGTTAAAGGGGTTTCACTGGTTCTGACCTCATTCCAAACTCCATTATAACTTCTAATTTGCAACTTCCTCGCAAGTATATTAATCCTCAAAGTACTCTTATTTCTTTCAATTTTATTGCAGCACATACAGTACAGTGCAGTGCAGTGCAGTGAAGTGTAAGGCCTCAGCCATTTGAAATGTCTATTCAGCTGAGGTGTACTATATGTTTTTTTGCTTGTTTGATTTCTTTACATTTAAAAAAAAAACTTAAATACCAGCTATTTAAAACTCAGATTGCGTGGTATATTTAATTTACAGTGCTTTTCCTAAGGCCAGGCCATATAAATACCATTGTTGTTGTTATTATGCTAGTAAGGTTGCAACATTTACAGTCATAACAATAGGCATCATCATCATCATATATTATATATATAATATATTATCAGATGTACAGATGCAGTGATGAAGCCATGATTCTCTGAGCTGCACTCTTTACAGACAACAATATTTTTACTGAATAGGGTAAGATCATTATGACAACAAAACTGTTTTCCCTTACCAAGGCCACGCAAAAAAGAGTATGGATATGAAATGGTTTCATAACGATATGTATGGTAGTTTGTCAATGAGAAGACAACAGCTGATGATGGGAAGGTAGGAGGGAAGTAGAAGGGGTCGAGACTCTAAGTGGGGCAGCTGTCTCAGTGGTCCATTGGCTAGCCCCAAATGAAGGAGAGGGAATGGTTAATAAAAGTGCATTCCTTCTGAAATGATACAAATTATTATATTCTAATGATATTCTAATGATATTTGCATTATTCTATTCCATTTTGCTTCTGTTTCATAGTATGAGATGCATGAAATTGACACTTTTCCTGTATATGTAGACAGTTTGTGCAAATATTTGATGCCTTGGTGCTCCATATTCTCCAGTACTGTACCTTCCCACTCCAGTGTTTCTGTCAGGTGAATAGAGTTCACATGTTCTCCTTGAGAAACTCTGCCTCAGTGTCTCAATCTGAAAAGGTCTGAAAAGATTGCTTCTTCCCTGCTTAGAGCAACACTGATGATGATATCACAGCTGACTGATACAATTCTGTTGTGTGTATGGTTGTGTGGATGGTACTGTGTGTGGGGGCTGTAAGGTGCAGGGAGTTACTTCAGAGGTGCACTCATCATTTATTTGTTCATAACATAACTTTGGGGGAAGGGGAACAAAAGTCATCCTGTTGGACCTGGAAGTTGTAATTACACGGTTTGGCCACTATGTTAAATTGGCTTCAAAGCCTGGTGCTGTTCCTGGGGGCTCCTGAGAACAATATAAGATAAAAGTTGAATAGCACATGGCATAATTTGACCGTCTCTTCCCACCAATGTTTCGCATATCCTTCCATCAGGTGGCCCACTCCACAATATAGCCCATTTCTGAGACATTATCTTCTCAATTCCTCTATTTATTTTCCTTCAACCAGACTCCATAGAAATATTAGGTCCTGTTCAGCTCTTTTAGAGATCCTTGCATTATCAGAATAGATGACCAAATGCCACGTCGGTAAAAGAATCTTCTAAAGGCCAACCGGTATGCATCAGTGGACATATCTGACACTAGTTTTAAATGTACAGCTCGTTTTAGAGCGTGTGGAAATAGGCTAATATTAGCTTCAATTTTTGTTATGGGGTTTAATATACAGTGGTCCAGCAAAGTCCACACCAGTTATTTCAAAAGCTTGTGCCATGATCTGTCCTTTTAGTAATGGTGTGCTAAACTTTTGTCCTGCTTTAACTTGAGCTTGTTTACAGATCAAACAACATTGGACACACCTCTTCATTATGTGTCTACCCCCAAGTATCTGATATATTTCTTTAACTTGATTAAGAGCAGCTTGTAATCTTAAATGGATCACATACATGTGCTTGTCTGATCAAAAGTTCTGAAAACGTATTATTACCTGGTAAAATATATGGATACCTTTGGGAGTCAAACCAGTTTGCTTCTTGTAATCTTCCCACACGTGGAAGTCCAAATTCTTAAAGTATGGCATGTTTAATGTTTGTCCAGTCCTGTATCTTTCAGTTAGTTATTCATTTCCTTTGAGAAACTGATACTTTGAGTCAGCTTTATTCAGTATTCTTCTGCTCGCTGTATCTCATCTGTAGCCTACACAGTTCCCAAATTCGTCTTTCTTTCTTCCCCCAGGCTGTTATTTTCAAGGCTTTACTGAGTCCACTGTACTTGCTCAGATCAAAGAGGGGTTGAACTGTACAATCTGGCTCAGCCACTGAATTCTGAATGATGTATTCCTGAACGTCATCATCAATGTCAGTCATTACTTTAGTTTCACAACTTAAAGTTTGAAAACCTAATTGTGTCACATTACCTGTAGGTATATTATTTTCTTATAACAGTTATTGTGTACAATCTATCATATGTCACTTTTAAATATTATTGCCTATTTCAGGCAAGTTATATCAGTGTATGTGTGTGAGCGCATGTCTGCATATGAAAAAGAAAACAGAGATTGACGTGCACATAGACTATTGTTCATTTTAAATCATTATGCGCAAAAGCCTGATGCATCCTTTGTTTCATGTCTTTTTTGTCTTTTATTTATTCAATTATTTATTCAATAGTTATTTTCAAATACAAATCCATCAGTCTCAGTTTTTCATGTTAATCCTAGAACCTAGATTTTGCCCTTTGATTTCCACTTGTTCCATCTCATGTTGCTGCTTCCACTCCGTTTTTAAACCATGGGAATTAGTGTCCATTTGCATAATTTCACGCTTGCACTTGATATAATTTCCTTGGCTCTCCAAGATAGTTTTATGGCATTATCAACATTCTCTTTTCTAGTAATCATCCTTATACAAACGCTCAAACAAGTATATATATGCGTTCTTCTCTTTTGAAGTGATACCTAATTGTTGCAGCCATTGAAAAGGGCTGACAGATGCACCAAATGGCATGCGTGTCATTCTCATAATCACCACCTTCAAATACTCAAAGAGGACTGGTTTCTCCTTTTGCCATAAGAATCACAGCCCAGCTCTATGTCTCTCATTCAGGGTTGTTTGAAAGACAGCCTTCTTTATGTCCGCCAACATTGCAACTCCATGCTGCCAGAATTAGATCAGAATGCTTAGTGGATCTGGATTTAGATTTGGTTAGGTTAAAAAACATTCATTCAGAGAGCAACTCTCTCATGTGAAGAGGCATCAGACACAAAACTCATAGTAGTAGCAGTTCTATTTTCTCAGATCACTGGATGATGCAGTAGATAGTATACTGGATTTTCTGTCTCAACATTAATTACCTCTTCTCTAATCCCCTCTACTTGATACTCTTGAAACACTTAACTATATTGATCATTTTTCTGAAATCTTCTTGCTACACTATTCAAGCAAGTCATTGCGTTACAGTAATTTGTAGCCAATTTGGAATTGTCTTTCATCCAAGGCAAACAAACATCATTTATACCTTCTTGGTACTTTACAGACTCTTTCAAACTTACAAATTTCATCTGTCTCCAGGCTCCTTTCAGTTTCCATTTGAATCCCTGGTGACTCAGTCTCCTAGAAACTGCACAGCTGGTGAGTCAGTATTTGTTCCTCTCCAAAACTCAGTTGCAGTGATGACAGTGACAGTGATGGACGCAGCACTTTGAATCAGCCATTCAAATTTACGCTCCACAACCCCTAGTCCATTGTCCTCCAATCAAAATTCCATTCCATGTTTCTCATCAGAGTATCTGTGACCTGTAGACCTTTATCTTCAAGAAACAGCCTTATTTTTTCATCTTTCATTTGCATGTTTGAAGAGCGTACAATTGGTGTTTTCAATAATCCTACATCAACAACTTAATTTGTTTTTCGGTTTCTGAAGTATACCTTGATCTTTCTTGCATTTACTCTTTTTTATTATTTCTGTTCCCACAACTGGAAAAAAGCCTGTCTGGGGCTTAGACGTATAAAACACCTGCCAAATCGCTTCAGCTTTTCTCTCCTGATATTCACGGTGTATTCTGTGCATTTGGATGATTCATGGTCAGCCCTTCCACAAAATGAACAGTCACTGTTATCATCTGGACTCCAAGTATGCAAGGCTGCAGCTGATGCAGTGGCACAAGTGCATGGTCTTCTCATTCTGCCCTCATTCTCACGCTCCTTATCACAATCAGCATTTCTTTCCTCATTCTGATAACCTTCTCCCTTTTGAGTGAAATTTGCTGTTCTCTCTCTACTTTCCACCTACAGTTACAAAAGGTCCATCAAATCCTTTGCCTTGAGAACATTGTGAGCTTCTTGTTGGGTGAACTCAAGGATAATTCTGCAGGAATCTTTCCTTTTTTTTAACAACATACAATTTGCACAAAGTCGTTATATCAGTGGTCTTTCTTACAGGAGTCATATTGCGTAACTTATTCATGTGTGCATTTATCACCAGGTCCTTGTGACCAAATCGACTAGCAAGGATTTTTTTCATCATGATCATTAAATAATGCAAGGCCTCTGACTGTGCTCACTGCCACACTTGTTAAAATGACTTCATGCAACTAAATTTGCCTGTTTTGCTCAAACTTTCATTACTATGTATGGCCTTTTCATATTGACTCCAAAACATTTGCCCCTGCCCACTCCAGAAAATCTCTGTATGACTAGTTTGGGAAGTTTGACTGCATTGACTCTTTGTCCATTGTTCCTCTGAAAAACCTTGTGCTGCTTGAATCTCCATCCGTGCACATTGCTGCTCTGATCCTTGTTTTGAGCTTATGTCATCTATATATTCTACATCCAAATCAACCACAATCCTGCTTCAATGTGTCATACATAGACTTCACTTAGACTTTGTTCTTTACTCATCAACTGATAGCGTGGTTGTAGCAGATTGTAGGGCTCTCCTCATCGTTTTCAGTCATACAATTCTTTCTGCCATGACTTGTCTTTGTCTTCCCCCACAGCTTCAATTAATACCCAATCCAGCACAATCTACCGTAAACATGAGTCATTTCCTAGGAATGAGATGGAGCTGGTTGAAGAAATAAAACTGAAAGGTCCTGTGAGTAGGTTTCTCTCTGAGTTAATAACTACACTGTCAAGAAAATGCCTCCGACTTGTTTATTAGCTCACATTGACAGTGTACTGTGGCCTTAGTTCCACATGATGGTGCTACTGCATCAGCTTTTTAGCAGTCAGGGCCACTAAGTAAGACAGAAATTATGTGTGTACAAAATGTAGGTGGGGGTGGTTATTGTGATTCAGCTCCTCACCACAGGAGTGAGACCTCTCAGAGGCAGGGTGGATATTTTTCAAAGATAGATGGGGAAGCAACAACACATGAAAAGCCTATGGGTATTATGAATTTGATTTAGTCGCTTAATTCTCAAGTGAGACTGTAAGGGGGGGGGGGGGGGGGGGGGGGGGGGGGGGGGGTAGAAAAAAACAGCCATATATGGTAGTTCACAGAGAGTGGCACAGTAAATTACATGTTCAAGGGCAACAAATTATACCTGAAAGCGTGTTTACTGTTTCACAGCACTCATCCACACACGCGCACACACACATGCTTGCACGCACACACACACAGGTTTCCCTTGTTGCTTTACTTTCCATACTTATCCCCACCTGGGTTAAATGATATATACAGATAAATTGCATCTTTACACACACTCAAGAGCAGCTATGGCACTAACATGTATCCCTTTATGCTGTGGCAAGGAGTACAGACATGAAATACATACATGAAATGTGTCTTTGTTTGTTGAATCCATTTCAAATCAATGAACATTTCTGCTGTAAAATTGACTAGCCCAAATTAAAATTAATGTCATGTAATCTGAACCATGACTGTGAATTACTGAATAAGCAGGTCTCCACACGAAGACTGCTGAGTGTGATAATGTGCAGCCTTTACAGCAGTGGTTTATAGCTGTGTGACTGATGACTTGTCCAGAAGCCCTGTCCATTCAGGTGTGCTATTTACAAACCTAAATGGATGAGCTATGTGCCTGCATTATGTAACCCTGACAATATGTTAAAAAAAAAAAAAATCTATTTCTCAAAAAGCTGACACGTGCAGAGCTGTAACTTGCATTCAGCATGCAGACGAGGAGAGCGGTGTTCATTTTTGGGCCCATACTCATTTCAAAAGTTATGTTGTGGCTTTACTTGCTGGTGCGAACAACAACTTCCTTTTTAATTTGTTGCTGTAAATGATCACTGAAAAACAGCTGCTGTCCAATATTTTTCTGTGAATTTCTCCTTCCTTGATGGGTTTGTTCACAAATAAACACATCTGTCTTTTGTTAATAGTGGAATCTAGCGTTACAGAGAAGTTTCACTTAAGATATCTGGCTCGGACAGTTCTCCCATCACCCCAAAACAACATAGATAAATGGAATGTTGTTTGTGTGTGGTGCTTTAGGTATTAAAAAATGTCTTTCCAGAAACAATATCCTGGTAACTCAGAATGATCCATCGACCTTACTATGAACCTTTTCCTTTGGAAACACTTTCAAACAAAGAAAGGGTTGTTATGAGAACGCTTTTTCACTTTCACTTTCACCCTCACATGCTTTTTTTGTACTTCGGTGGCCAGTGCAATAACTGAACTTTTATTCCTCTTCATGTAATAACTATTTTCCTAACCACAGTCCACACCACACTACGCACTGACTGAAAACCAATACTTAACCCCAAGGTTCCTGTGTGTACCAGTCTCCGTCTCTAAATGGCATTCAGGTCTCCATGTTGTGACTATATCAACAGGGGTTTTTTTTTGTACCCACAATATGATTACTGCAAGCACATTAACACCATATATGGATAAACAGTGTAGGTCTGCTAGGTTTGATTAAAAGTGAGATTACAAGTGACTCAAGACATGAGGATGTAAAAGTACCTTTTCTGTCTACCTTTGATGTTGAAACCAGTCCTTCCTGGCTGACAGACAAATGTAAAATGTTACCATAATCCAATGTTTTTGAAAATCTATCTCAACTGAGAAACTGAGCTATACTGACACAACTTAATGGATCTCCTCCATCTAGTGAAAAAACTGAAGGAAAGTTCTCTTTATCTGTTTTGAAATATTCTTACTGCACTCAAGCAAGATAAAAACTCTAGATACCAAACTATTTGGTTTCTAAACCTGACCTAAATGAGTCTAACGGTGGTGATTATGTCAAAGGAAGATAAGAGGTTATGACAGGTGATTACTGGAGCAGCGGGCTACTGTTCTTGGGAAGCGATAAGTAACATGATCATTTTAGATTTGAGTGAGGACTGAAGGCTATAACATTACAGCTACACTACTGTCCTGCATTGATGCCTGAAGGTCGAGCAGAGCGACACCCTTTGAGGGAGTGGGGGGAATTGGTACACTACCCTTCAGCCCCCCCTCTTGCCGGTCAGTCTGTCAGTGTATCAACCAGACTGCAGTACAACAACCTGACACTGGTATGCGCACTGCAGCTTCCATTCCAAACGACTCCCATCAGGGTCGGCATCACAAGAAGTCAAGCCAGCCAGCAAGAGTCAGACCAAAACAGGAGGTGGAATCTCTGCGCCTTCAAAATAAATGACCAATGATTAACCAAAAAGCAGGTAGCCTAGTAATTTACAGTCACTGCAGTTGAGGTTTATTTGTGCACCTTTTAAACACAGTGTTAATTCAACGTGTTTTACGCGGAATAGTATCCTTAAGTGGGGGCACTAGGGGTTCCCCTGAGGTCCTTGATTGATCATTTATTTTCACTGTAATTCCATCAATAATTAATACAGTGACTGAATGTATTCTCTTGGTCATGGGTTCCATACACTGTCTGTAATAAAACATCTAAAAGCAAAAATCTCTGGGGCAAAATCTTATCAAATGGTGGTTTAATCTTTGTCAGTTCAGAGGTCCTTTTGAGAACCACTGGCCTTAATTATGTTATAAAGATATTTAAGTTATTAGACAAGTCACCAAAGAAGAAAATGGAAAAAGGTTTATTTCCACAAGTGGTGAAATGAAATGAAAATATAAATGAAGCTCGACAAATAATTAGATACAAATTATATTTACCTGCCAGTTAAGACAGGCAGGGGTAATAAACAGGATGAGCTACCACATGCTTACATTGTGCTGTGATGTCCTTCTGGTGACCACATATTATTTTGAAAAGTCGAGATCGGATGTCGGGTTCCCCCCCTCTCTGGTTTACATTGACACCGGCCATCCAGACCAGCAGATCCCCACAGAGCAGCCTTGGCTGCCGTATTCTCTGCTTGCAGCTCTGTTTCCGCCGCAGCCTTTCCTCTCAGTTTTTCTGGAGCAACACATCCCAGGCTGCTGCGGCGTCAGACCAGCCTCTGCAGCGCCCCGTCGGTCGGATGCCGCAGACGCCGGTGTATCACGCCAAGGTGGGTAATATTAACTACCGCTGCATGGCGGAAAATGTAGGAGACACGGAGCCAGTTACCCCCGCTACATCTCGGCCTGTTGACTGCGTCGCTGCCGACAGCACGGTGACCAAATAGCGGTCACGGTAGGCAGAGATTTCAGGTCCCGTTATATGACCGCCGTTACCCCGATGTTTTTTCTCTGCTATAAAGGGATGAGTCGTTGTTACTTGTGTACGTTACTTCCCTATAAACTACCGCACGTCATCCTTTGTTGCTTATTCGCGTTGAGAAAGGCAAGTGGGGTATGTTCAAAACAATTTACAGTGTATCCGCGTAACGGCCAGCGGGTAGCTCAGCCTCAAAGCTCTCTCTCTTTTTTTTCCTTCTTTTTTTTAACACCGCGGCATTATCTTGACTAGGCAGCGTGAGTCAACCGCTATCAAAGTGGTTTCATTTGGCAGATTTGCAGCCTGTATTGTGAGCTAAAGGCATCAGAAGTGCTAAAAGCGTGTAGCCTGTGAGCTAGCTGTCTTGTCTGTGTGCGCTTGTTTGCTCAGCTTGACGCGGGCATGTTTGAGTTGTCTCACCGTTAAATGAGAGTGAAACTCATTTGACCTCCACGTGAAAATTTAAGACACATGACATGGGAGGAAGAGCGGGGTTGGGGTGGTTGTTGTTTGACAAGTGTGTGCATCCTTCCAGTGTCTTTCCTTCATTGTGTTTTTATGTGTGGCGGGCAGACAAAAGCAGCCGCCTGTGTTAACAGCCTCACTGCACTGCTGCTTTGCTAGTTATCGTCAAGAATTGCGTTGTAATAATCGCCACAGCCAGGCGTGTGTTTGTTTTTAGTATCTCTGGAGGTGTGGTTAATGTGTAATAAGGCCTCTGATATGTGATTATAAAATGAAAACGGCTCGGCTCAGTCCATGCGTCATCTTCATCTTCATCACATTAGGACAGTCATGAGGGAGCCTGCAGGGTGATTTCTGTTTCCCATCCCTCCCTTCCACACATACACACACTCACACACATGCACACACTTGACAAGGAAGATGATAAGATGGCAGCACTCACATGCACTGGCACAGTGTGTGTGTGTGTGTGTGTGTGTGTGTGTGTGTGCGTGCGTGTGTGTTCAGTGTAGCTCAAGCCAATCGTGTATGGTGTCAGTGCTGGTAAGGCTACAGGTTCAATTCCCAGCAGGAGCACCCATGAGAACACCTTCATAGTGATGTAAAAGTGCCACCAAAAGGCTTGTGAGAAATGTGCAGCTCACACAACCAACTCTGCATACATGGACGGCTGTATTATTGTCATGAACACAGAACTGAGTATGTAGAGGAACAGTGTATGGCAGATTGAATGGTAAATAAATGCATTGTGTTATTGCTTTCTCATGCAATCAATCGATGATGTGGATGGGTTTTTTTTTTTTTGCTGAAGTGTATCACTTCATGCCTGCAGTTGATATTGCAAGACATATTTCAGCTCCACGTTGCGCGCTGTGATTTTTCTTTCTTTGACAGCATATTGTTTGACGATAAATGATGAGTTCAGTCATGTTGTATGGTGCCACAATTATACCGAAGTTTAGATCCATTTGCAGCCAGTATCCATTGTGTTCTCATTAGAATTGTAGTTGCTGACAAGGGAGAAACTCAACACCTATGGACAACTAATGCATCATTAATGTTATCTAATAAAGTCAGCCTTGGTAACTGAAAGCGGATTGATTGAGTTAGTGGCCCTAATCCATTCATGAATAAGTAAACAGCCATATATTGCAGTGACAGCGGTCTATGCCATGGCAGAGGTAGTCTGTCTTGGATTCCAGTGGTGGGTGACTGTGCTGCTTCAGATAGACGCCTGTCTGAATGTGAACAGTTTTAAACAGTCAGGGGCCAATTATTTTACATAAAGCAAAGTGACACATGCTTTGGCAACCATTTGCTTTGATCTGGGCTTTGCCATTTTTGGAATTAATAGGCATAGGTGGACCCATTTATATCAGCCAAGTGCAAATAATTACATTAGAGCAGTTCATTCCAGCCTGCGTAAATTTTGATGAAGCACTTAAATCAAATAGTAGTGATAACGCTCAAACTGACCCTTAAACTAACCCTAGAAATTTGCTTTAATTTGAGTGAATTTTTTGTGTGTTTGCAAAAAGCCTCCCACATTGTTTTGTTGCTGCTTGTTACATTGGACCAAAGTTGCATTTGCTACCATGTAACTCTAACACATGATACTGCATCTATAATACAGGAGAATGTGCTTTCCAGAAAGGTAGATCTATTTTCTGTGTTCCCCCTTCCCTTCCGTTCCCTCCCTCTTTCTCTGCCCTTTGTGCCTCTACCCTGCATGCCTCATGCCACTGTCTGTCTTCATTTTTTGACTAATGAGTTCATTAAACATATTAGTGTTGCTCTGCCAAAGAGGTTAGATGCGGTGCGGTGAACAAAAATGGGCGGTGACTCATTTCATAGCTTTATCTGTATTTAACAGTGTGCATAATTGTCACGTGAAACATTTCTGTGTTTGCTTTAGTGCAACAAGCCTTTGCTATGTGGGCTTGGGTTGTGATGCTGATTACCCAAATTGATTTGTTTCCAATTCACAAGATCCCAGTTTGATTTCCAATTCGATTCAATATCAATTACAATACCACCTTTGCTTGGAAAGAGATTTTCAGAGAAGTAATGCTGTAAATTGTAAAAGGAACCATTTAACCTGGCGCATTATTAAAAATATTAATGTTTATACTAAGAATCGACCCCAAAGCAGTGCACTTTTTATTCAACCTGACCAACACACTAAAGCAGTCCACACAATATAATGCAAGTGTACGGTCCATAGAGTCAATGAGTATTGACACAATATTTAACCTCCATTTTCGACATCTAACTTATGGATTTGCTTTTGTCCAACTCTTCTCTGTTTTCATAGTTTTAAAATCTGAAATGCGACCAGGTTTGGTGTTTCTTGGTTTAACTAATGTTTAACGAAATCTCGTGAGAACGGGGTTCACGTATCCACAGGAAATGGCATATTAAAAGATCAATCTTGGGATTTTATGGATCGATATTGGATAATTCAAATGAATTTCTTTTTTTCTTTTTTTTAAAGCCAGCCCTGCTGCCAAGTGGTTTTATTTGAAATAGCAGTTGGATTTGTTTTTCATTTTCAGTTCTGTCTGCAGTACCAGCCTGTCACCTGCACAGCAAGCGCCTCTGTTTGCATGAAAAGCCATTCTAATTTCAAGCATCACAGTGTTTTGGCTCAGTGTACAGTGTGTGTATAATGCTTGATATTGGCTTCAGTGTGATGTGTATACATCCCCTTTTTGCACCCCTGTTGTCCCAGATATATCCTTTTTTTCCTGAAAATGTCAGACGCATGAGAAGAGAAGGCTGAATGGAGCTATGGAGGAAACAAACAATACATTTTTAAGACATGTTCCCAGTTTGGGGGCTTCATGTTACAAACACAAAGAAAATTTAAGTGAACACACATCAAATCTTGTAGCGAGTTGCAGTAACAAGGCTACACAAAGAAGAATGCTCATCTGGTAGCATTGTTGTGTTGGTATTGTTAATCTCTGTGCAGGGTATTTCTGTTTTCCAATTCCAGACAATGTACTGTAAATAGAGCAGAAGCTGTTGAAAAGACGCTTTAGCTTGTGTTGTTCCTGCTTTGAGGAAGGGAAAGACTGTAATTATTATATATGGATACATGGATACACACCCATGAGTCTTATTATTATTATTATTATTATTAAAGACTAGAGAATTACAGGGTCACGTGTGACCAGTGTTGGCATTTGGCTGGCACTTGTCATGTGAAGCTGGTGTTTGGTGTCTGCTTTTTGTCCAGGGCTTAAATATAAGGACCTACCATCATCCCAGGGCTAACTTTAAAAAAAAAAAAGGACCTGGGAATATGTAAGTTAATTTTGGGACAAATTCGAGATGAGAGTTGATTTAAAAAAAAAAAAAAAAAACCCTGCTAATGTTACAGTGAACGGCAATGAAAATGAAACTCTGAAGTACACACAGCTCCTATTAATCCTCGTAACGTTAGCTAAACCTGAGATGTAGCTACTTATCTCTCACCTGCTGCAGTTTGAGTCTGAACAGCAGGAGCACTGTGTTAGTGTGCTCCAGTATTCAGCTTCAAACAACCCCACACCTGCATTCTACACAAGGTTAATATACATATGTGCATTTTCAATACTGTACCATTTTTACGCATTAGCATATTAGCAACAGTAGTTACTCCTCACGTTACCGTACACTGTATGTCTGTGTTAGTATAGTTAAGTTAGCTAAGAAAGCTAACGTTAAATCAGTATGATGAAAAAATACAAGAGATTTTAGTTTATTAAAGTGTCTAAGGAGAGGGAAGTCTCTTTAAACAGAGAGGACCATTAAATATGTCACTTGAGTCTTTTTTCTTTTTGTTTACAGTGTGATTGATTTACCTCTATTCTCTATTGTTTTTAGATGAATTCAAATAAAAGGGTTGATGATTGATCATCTAATCATTTGTATGGTGTTTTAATTATAAATTTAGGAAGGACCACAAATATTTCAAGACAGATTAGATTGTATTTCAGGATGGTGACAAAGGTTAGTTCAGAGTCCAGTTTGTGTTTCCTCCACTCTCTTTGAATCCTCTAGTAAATAGATGAGAAAACAATTATCACCCTCTTTTGATACTAGTGACTTGTGATGACCGTTGGGGTAGAAACAGCAGAGCCAACCAACCACATGCCATGTGCAGCAGCATACCTGTAGTCTTCAGTTTCTTATAAGGTTGCAGAATGCAGCCTTTCCAAAGGGCAAAATCTGTAGGAAAAAATCCTCTCTGCCATCACTCTTCCTCTCCTCTCATCTTGCCGGAGGGCCATTATTATCTGTATTGTAAGACAGAGTGTCTGTCTAGTGATCGAGCCAATCACAGGGCGAGTGTGGGGCAGGTTTCCATGGAGAAATGCGGGCCGGTCTGTGAGGCTGCTGTAGCTCAGTTTGAGCAGGCTAGCCTGATCCAGGCTGATAGCATTCTCCGGCAACAGGAAAAGAAAAGCCCCTAGTAGGCTTGCCCTGCTGCCTGCCTGTCTAAATGTCTCACTGCTTGTCCACCTGTCTTACTCAGCTGAATGTCTAAAGACAGGGTGGAAGGAGGGGAGGTCTGAATAGGAATTCAGTCAGACATGCACAATAGGAGTTTGGCCCAATAGCCATGTGACATCAGATTGGATTTGTGTAGAGACTGGATCTAGATCACAGAGCGCCTTAGCCACAACTGTCCTGGGTGGGTTTGAAGGATGCTTGAATGTATGTTTGGATGAGAAGTAGCTCTGAGGGTGCCCTGTCTTTGTTACTGTTGTGACCTGTCAGAGATCCTGACCAGCACTTTCCCTCTAAGAGTGTGCGGCCCAGCTCTGTTTGGCCCTCCTGCCTGCAGTGTACTTCCATCAGAGAGGATGTGTGTTTGTGCATGTGCGCTTGCGTGTGTGTGCTTGCTTTTTCTGTATCTTGAGGAGTTATTGCTGCTGCAGCCTGAGCTGAGAAGTGGGTCTTACGACATTTCTTCCCGCCTCATTGGAGCTGTCCAGAAATAGGCATGTACCCATCCACATGCAGCACTTAAATTCTCTCCTTCCCCCTTTTTTTTCTGTTTTCAGTTTGAAGCACTTAACTGTCCCTTGTTGCACAGCCTCCTGTGCGCCTTTGCATTAATTTGTGTGTGTGTGTATATGCATACATATAAGTGAGTGTGTGCGAGGTTTTGTGTTTATTCTAGTTTTTCACTCTTACTGTGAATGTTTTGCACTAGGGCAAGAAGACTGCAGTGAAGTTTGTGGCGCCTCCTCTGCATGAGGAACTGAATTCACATGGGTATGACACAGTGAACATTTTTAGCTCATCAGAAGTTTCTGAGGGACTCACTGTAGGACACAAACAGTCTCCTCTCTCTCCCTGCCAGCCAGCCACCCACCTACCCACATAATCCCCTGATGCTCAGTACCCATGGCCCATCAAACAGCCTCGTCAGACCCTCAGAGTCCACAGCTCAGGTCAGGACCAGAGCAGGTGTGGAGGGCTGGAGGGATTCAGAGATGCAGCTAAAAAAACCTCAGCTGCCTCACATGATACTGCAGTGTCTAGCACTTATACACCTCTCAGCGTCTAACATAAAACAGGATCTAAACCTACATCAGTGTCTTACAGGCTCTTTTTTAGCATGGAAGCCTCCTGAAAGCACAAATTCACACTAGTGGCATCCACGGATGGATGGGACAGAGTTTGGACTGCAGAAGTAGGCAGATGGGTACGGAGGGGAAATTAGGAGAGAAGAGAGAGGTAGTAATTGGGACAGCTGCACAGCTTGAGGCACTAGCAGTCACATCACCCACCTCTAGGGCCCTATGATTTCCGCGTTGCGGAAGACAAGGATGGATTCGAGTAATTTAATAATAAAAATGGAATCAACTGTAAAATGTGGAATATTGTGTAATTTGACAAGATGCGGATGCAATTTGTAAGAATCAGGGTTTCCCTGCCATTATAAGCAGCATTTTTTTCACAGTACCTAAGCTCAATGAACATTAAAAAAAATATGCCAAGAGTGTCTACTGCATTTTGGTGTCATTTGTGGTCCCACTGCTCCTGTCCTCTGCTGTTTGTATTGGTGTCTGACAGAGGGTGGGGCTCACCTCCTCCACACACACATAGACCTAGACACACACTCAGAGCGGCCAGCAGAGAGGCCACAGTGGACAGATAACATGGTGCAAGTGCAATAAAAGCTTTGCAAATGTAAAAGTCAACAAAAGTAACTTATTAAAACAGCTCTTCAACAACCATATACATGAAGGAAAGCAATATTTTCAACAGATTTTTCTGTAGAAAATTGTTATGAACAAGCTAAAATTATATATGTGTGATACCAATACCAGCTAATAAAATTGGTTGACCCATATATCAGTAACAATACCAGTCTATACAGTTTGTTAGTGCTGTTCAAATCACCTCTCTATAAATCTGATGATGAATGATTATTATTTGTTATGGCGTACAGTAAAAAATAATCAGAATATGGAAAACATTAATGCAGATTTCCAGGGTCCTACAACCAACTCCAATCCCTCCACCCACATTCTCCCCACCCCCAAAAACTAAAAAGAGAGCCAGATGCTGGCCATTAGGATCATGGTGACAATAGCCCAGATTCAATCTGTGTCCAGAACACAGACTGCACAAGCTCACAAAGACACACACATAGAAACAGAAGAACAAGACCATGAGCTCATGTGACAGAATGGGTGCATTTCCCACACTTGGGTAGAGAGGGTTGTGTGACAGGCCTGCCTCTGCATGGGGGTTTGTGGATATTATACTGTTTTCAACAGGAAGCCCAAATTTCCAGAACTCACTCCATCTCTACCCACATACACGAGGACTACTGAATGGCCTCCATTTATCCAGTCGTATCTGATCCAGTACTAGCCAGTATTGGGTGGCCTGTGTGCGACCTCCACACAGGTCCAGGGAGGGTTCAACCCAAGCCCCTGGAAAGTGGGACCTGGACCAAGATGAAAGGCCTGCTTTATCTAAGGGGGTGGTCTATTTATGTCACTGGTGCCAGTCCGGGATCCTGGAGGGTTCGTTTGAATGGTGTTGAGAGTGTTTGTGGATTTTTGCTGTTGCACTATTGATCCCTAAGGGAAAACTCATCACTGTGACCTCAATTGAGAGGTCAGAATTTCGGGTCAGCTACACTGTAGCCTTCGTGACTGGAAGGGACTCAGTATTTCACTTAGCACTAAGCCCCCCTGATGTCTGTCCCAAGTTCACATGAGGTGAGGTGGTTAATGTGCATGTGTCCATCTTTATATCTATCAAAGAGTTCATTGTAAGTGTGTGTGGCATGTGTAGTGAGTTACTGATGGTTGGCGGTGTAGGGCGGCAGCTGAGAGGATTGCGAGGGATCATAGAGGATTGGCCTGATTGGATTTCTGTGGCAGGAGTCCTGTCACCTGACCCAGCATGGTGCTGTAGAAGACAGCAGGGCAGCAATCAGACAGCAGACACGCTGTGAATATACAGCAAAGTCTGCATTCAACATTGACTTTATAGATTATAAGCAAGAAAGTCTATAAGTCATTTGGCAAATCTGCCAATTCTTTCACTGGGTTTACTGTCGAGAAAAATCCACCTTTAAAACAGTAAGAATAATTCTTGGAAACTTCGCTTTGTATTTCTGGAACCATGTAATTGGTTGATGATGTATTTTCCCATGCCCTCTTTTGAGAAGCCCAGATGTAGGTTTCACTTATACACCCCCTCAGAATCAAACAAAAATATGTTGTTTTAAACACTTTGAATGATGATCAACGGTCGTACGAGTAGAAATATATTGTTATAATCAAGCTGTGATGCTTTTTTCTCCAGTCAGTAGCCTTAAAAGACCACAATGCATGAACACATTGAATGCACAACAGATTAAAGCTCTGATATGCTTACTATCTATTTCTTCCTACATAACCCACAGCTGAATAAAAACGCTTGTTCCATTGAGCTTGTCAGGCCTTTCACTGGGGGTTGTTGAAAAGCACTCTGGGAAATATAGGAAATCACTAACAAGTCGAATTAGACTAGGAAGGTTGAAGCAAAGTGGGTACAACAAAATAGAAATTACAACAATCACATGCTTACTCCTTGAATGCATTGTTTATCATATATTGATGATTTTCATCAGTGTGAGATTATCAGCGAGTAGATTTTTCTCACAACTCTGCTTGAGGGCTGAGGTGTATTTAATTGAAGACATCTGTAAAAATCAGGGCATTATTTTTTTTTTAAGAATAACTACAATTTTTACCTGATACATGTAAAATGTGTAATAGAATGTCTTTTGAAATGATTTTGTTCACAATCCTCAGCAGACATAACTTAATCATAACTTAAACATAATGGTTTTGTGTTGCAGATTCAAATCAATTTCACCAGAATTAACCATCGGCTTTGTCTTAGATTCACTTGGTCCAACAGTATTTAGGTGGACAGATGTGATGTTTTGAAATTTTTGTTCACTGACTATACACACCCTAGAGCCAGACATATCATTGTACAAACTGGAGGATTGCGGAGGTGTTAAGGAGCGGATTACACCATGATCCTCGCAATGAGTCTGACAGTAATTCATACCTGTGCAATTTGTTCACCAAAGACAGAACTGAGTACCACAGAGCAATGATAAGTCAGTAAAATGTGGACAAAACATCTCATCAGCATTATTTTGGCATATATTGCAGCTGTAATGCATTTGAAAAATCCATTTAAGGCTTTATTAACTTAATAGATGTGACTTGAACCATTTCCAGGAGCTTCCCCTTTGGGCGGTTTTGGGAATATCTCCCTTCGGACCTTCCCGTGATGTCCAATCTCTTGTTGCTTAATGGTATTTCTGGGCATTGAGGAGTTCTGTGTGCCAGAAACGTCTCTTTCCCGATATTTTAGTTATTGATTGAGTCATAAAATGTATAATGTTCATATTGCACAAAGATATTGCATTCTTTGATACTGCAATATCAATCCAAATGTTCAACGCTTGTACAGTGCAGACAGCTGGTGTTTGTAGGTTGCATGTGCATGTCTTGTGAAAAGTAACACGTGTTACTCTCAAGACAACACAGACCTCATTGGCTACAAGGGAGGGGGTTTCATCACAAAAGGGAAAAGGGATTTTTCATTTCCTCATCACTTCTAAAGTAAATCATTGCAGAAGTGAAAAACGCTGTGTATTCTTGTGTGAACAGTTACTAATGTTGAGCGTAGAAATTAAGCCGTACATTTGCTAGAAAGCTTTGTGTATGTTTGACTTATCTTTGTCCAATGTCATCCCCTGGTTTCTGCCATCTATCCTATCATGCCTTGGAGAACATTTGCTTTGCAAATAATGTATAAGAAGCAGACATCTACCCAAACATCTGTGTAGTACCCTCCCTGTTACACTGGTACAAATTAAACCATGTTTCTACAAGACATGATCTCTCTCAGATTAGAGCTTGTGCATGATTTGGTAGAGGGTTAAGTGTTCTCCAATGTCTTAAGTCATCAGTCATACATAGTGTATCTACAGCTTAGCTGGTTGCATATGGGGAGGAGTGTGATTTGATCAGCATGGGCCTGAGCTTCAAGATTTGGGGCATTTGAGGGGCAAGAGGGTAATATGTTTTTTTTTTTTTTAATCAGTAAGGGATTTGGAAAGTAGGGTTCCTACTTCTTTGGTGCTTTTCTTAAGGCTCCATGAACGCCTGATGGGCAACACAAACAAAGCACTCTCTAATACCCAAGGTGTCTTGCTTGCATCCCTTCTATTATCCATTTGTACTTTCCAGATACTTTGCCTGTAACATCTAGCTCTGTTAGTTTGGCAGGGCAAAGATGTAAACCATGGTGGACCTCTTGTTCAATCCCAAAACCTGCACTAAATTTCCAGTCAATCCTTTTGCTTTACCATTATCAGGAACTTTTCTATTAAACATCCTGCTACATCTGCAAGCTTGCAGATGCTCCTCAGTCCTCCTTCCACATTTGTGAGAGTGGCAGCAGTGACATTCACCTATGGCAAAGCCCTTGGCAAACCAGCATGTGACCATGTGCATCTGACATACCTGTCATGTACTATAGCCCCAGGGATGTTGCACCACATGGTTGTCACCTCCTCCCCTTTGTCTTGTTTCATGTTGTCATGGTACCACCCTCCACCACCCCGCTGCTCCCAATTGCTAGTGCTATCAATTCTTAAGGGACATTAAAGGACCTACATGGCAGACCCATTCCTCAATTTTAGCTGTGGTCTGAGAGAGCAATAACAACTTGCCAGTCAGACATAAGAGGCCCTGATAGGATTCAATGAGATGACACAGCAGTCCAATGCTTATTATGTTGTTGGAGCCGTGGGATAGTTGTGGAGAGAGTAAAAGAGGGAGAGAGCAAGAGCCACTGACCGACCACATACCAAAAATCATGAAACATTCCTCATGGAAACAGCAGGAAGATGGAGTGGTGGAAAGATAGGATGGAGGTATTCTGTCTGTCTATGTCAGTGGCCCAGAGCTAGGTTTGACGAGGATCGAGTAGACACTTGTGTGATGTCAGCCACACTACCAGGTTTTCAAATATGTATCTGTAAAATAGCTGTGTGACAAGCCGCTCCAGAAACAGAAAACAGCCTCCCCTAGCCTGGTTTTTACTTTTCTTTGATCTTGTGACAACAGCAAAGAATTGAAGCTGGCACCTCAACTCAGTGAGGAGCTTTAAACACCCGGCGAGGGCTGGGCCTCCTTACTTTGATTTGCTGAGTAAATGAAGGATTATTATAGATGAATCCAGTGTTATGGTTGTCCTCCAACTTTTGATGTTTAAACAAAAACTAGAACAGTGCAACCACCCGAACTGCCACGCTGTCACATTTGAAGTTGAATGAAGCAAGTCTCACACCCTGTACGGCATACTTACTCATTCCACATGCACAGCACAAAGAACATGATATTGAGTCATAATGACACTCTATAGGTATTACAGAATAACGTAACCTGTCTACATTTGAGAGCTATTACATGTTCGCTATTAAGGTACTTGTGCCAGTGCGTGGGGAAGCCTTCACATCATGAAGAGTGTCAGGCCTGGACAAGGTCAAGTTGTGAGGGTCAAGCTTCATCTGTAAGTTTACCCTTCTTTTTGAAAGTTGACCCATCCACTCGGTTGAAATAACAAAACGCCTTCCGCACTTTCTCTTTTTTTCCCATTCGTAGCAGCATCATCCGCCTCACTCGGTCTTTGCTCTCCTCTGGCAATTGGCGCCCTAATTGAGGCACTCTAGAGCCATGTTTATCACCGTGGCAACGTTGCCCTGCAGATAATCATTGTCTTGTGGATTAGCATAACAACAGAGGAGAGGCTTTGCTTTAATTCCACTAACACTGGACCAAGCTCCTTTGTGTCGGCTCGCCTGCCGGGCTTGTCTTAACTGGGATTAGAGGCATGGGCTGCTAGCGCCTATCAGACCCCCACATTGTGGTCATGCCCCTGCCCTCTAACTTGAGTGAACCTTGTTCATGTCCTTAGATGTTCCTTAAAAGCAATAAATCCCCACAGTATTGTATTGTGATTATCACCTGATTGTTAAACTTTTTAACACTCTGAACTTCACTTTTATGAGTAGTTCACCATTAACTACACAACCATTGACTAGAAGCAAACTCTATGCGGTCTACCCTTTAAGTTCTGTCTTGGCTTTCCCTTAGGACTGAAGTTAACAAGACCATAATTTTACTGCTAAAGAAAGACACAAACATCTGCCAACTTTGTCCAGGCAGCTTGTACAGTATTTTTTGTACCAAATTAGTTGTTTAATTTTTACTACCGGTCTAAAAGTTTTTGTACCAGAATATGCATATGCATTAGCCTTTTATACCTGTTCCAAATGGCCAAACTCAAGGGTGGGGCTGAGATGCAGTGATTCATACAAATGGGGATAATGGTGCACTCTTTCAGACCTTTTCTGCAAAGTCATTCATGATTCTGCACTTTTACACACACGTAGTTGTGTGGAAGAAAAGTTCAAACCCTACCCATTTTTTCACCTCTGCACATTTGGCCAATTACTGAGTGAAGTGGGTTTTAGTGTCAGATTTTAGATTTAAAAAATGCACAAAAAATGTACTAGACACAATGAAAGGGCGAATGGGGGCGAGGTTTCAGATGCTGCTTGAACATCCGACAAGCACTTTATTTGATGCAAACTGACCCCTAAATCTGTTTGGGAAGTCACATATTATCAGCCAGCCAACTGGAACCTAAATAAACTTGAACCCTCAATATTATTCATTAAAGTCATGAACATATAGCATCTTTTAACACCACTGAACTGGAATAGCAGCTTGACTGATTTTGTGAGAAGCAAGTCACAGTTGGTAGCAAGTGGGTTTGGTTGGCGGCTGGCGCAGGGAGAGGAGGCAGGCGTGTGGCGGGAGCGTGCCATGCTGTCCTGTCCTGATCTGTCAGATCAGCGCAGTAGGATCTCCCACGGGAGACTGGGTGTAACCACAAAGGCGTATTGCGGAGGAGAGGAAATGCGTAGGGTTGAGGGGGGACAGCCGCTGACCCCGTAAGCACACAAGATTAGGAGGAATAATAAAAAGGGGTCTTGGCAGTGCTTCACTAATATGCGTGGTAATTTAAAGACATTCCGAAAAGAAATGTCAGTGATGTGTGTGTGTGGGCACATTTAATGTGTGTGTGTGTGTGTGTGTGTTTGAGAGAGAAAGATACACACATCAACAATCTCCATGGATGATTCCTGTGGTAAAGCATTCTCGGTTTCTCAAGCATGCAAAAGGAATTTCAGGCCCTCTCAAAAAGATGACCGCACCATTGCAAGGGAGCTTCTTTGAAAGATTAGCAGAGCCTATATGCTCTTGCCACACACAGACAGACAAACCCAGACACACATACACACACACATTTATTTTGTGGTACTGTATGGTGGTTTCACACTTCTTGTTGCTGACATTATCTAAATATGTTTACCTATGCCAAACTTTTTCCAGGCGATTATGCTTTGTTTAATGCTAGCAATCCACCAGCCAGCAGTATTTTAATTTACTCTAACTTGCAGTGTCAGTACTTGGCAAGACAGTAGCAACATAGCATAGCCAGTAGCTGTGGATAACATTTCTTTTATTTAATGAGAGGGACTCTTGTGGACTCTTATGATAATTCTGTGACCCATGTTTAAATCCCATTTATTCCAGACAAAAAAAAAATTCATTAGAATCTAAGTAAGTAGCAATACTGTAAGCGACTTGTTTCCTCCTCCAGTTCGGACTGTTTACAAGTGGGCAAGTGGTGTGGTAGGGCGAGTGGTGTGAGGCAGGCTGCTGGAACAGGTGACATCTGTGACCCAGCACAACAGTGGTGGATGCTGGACACATGCTCCTTCTGCAAAGGCTACTGGCACCCTTTCCCCCTCATTGGGCTCATGCCCGCACGCACACCCTGCAACACACACATTTGAAATGCTTCATCTGAACGGAGCCACAGCACATAAGGTTATTGTTAAACGATAGTGATTCAGCATACCTTAAGGATATAAAGACTACAAAAATAAATTTCCCTGTAAAGTCTTATCGTCTTTTACAGTGACTGGAGTTATGTTTTTCTTTCTTTCTTTCTTTTTTCATTTTCGTCTCATTTTAGACAGTTGACCTACACTCTACAAGGCTCTAACAGCTACTTTGTGAGCATGACAGACTGCCAAACTTTAGGATCATCGGCTTACAAAAAATGACTTCCTGATAAATACAGCCAACTGCTGATTCTAGGTCAGTTGTACTATTTCACTCAAAAATCAAATGGAAAACCTATCTCAGGAGCGACCACTGCTCCGTGCTCCTTACTGATATAACGGCGCACACACACACACACACAGAGTACATACTGTACACACACACGCTTGCATGTACATGACTAAATTGGAACTTTCTCCAGCTTCACAAAAAGACAATCAGATGATTGATCTTGCTTGCCAGGCTATTAACCCATTATATTTACAAAGCCATTAGCTGCCTGATAATTGGACTGTTAATTAAAACAAAGGCCTAAGTTTCCCCCTATTGAGTCTCAAACTTCCCTCACTGAACTGAAGAACAAAATAAAGAGCAGAGTATTAACACTACATCCATTTCTCGTCCCTGGGATTTTCCAATAAACTCCAGACTGTAAATATCCAAAAGGGTTTTTTGGTTTGAGATTGCAAATATTACAATCATACAATAAGGATAAAAAAAGATTGGAGAATATTATTGTTTAATTTAGTTTTAATGCAGCTCTATATGAGTTAAAGTACAGTTTGGCATCAGCACTCCTCCTCTATATTGCCTAACCCTTCTCCTCCCCTCTCCCAGGAGGGAGTGCGTCTCTCCTCCTGGTTTTCTCGTTGCATTCTGATAAAGCAGAGTCTTCCTCTGATGTGTCTTATCTCTCCTCATCTCCTGCAGTAAAGGCTGTCTCTGTTTGTTTTATGCTTCCTGCCAGCTTTTTTCTTTCTCCTTTAGTCCCTCCCCACCCACCCCTCTTAGGTGACACCCAGTGCCTTGTCCCAGTATTGTGTGCCATGGATCAAATTGGTCAGAATAACTTAATGGTCTGCTGACCTGCCTCCTCCTGACCCTAGCTGTTTATCAAATTCTATCATATTCTGTAGCTATATACCTCTGCTCCACACCCTCCCATTTCTGTGAGAGGTATAGATTTGTTGCTCCATATCTCTGGCAGTGCAGTACTCTGCTTGCTTACTGCCGTTGACAGAGTGTGTGTCCAGTGGAGGCTACGCTTGGCTGCATCAGGGTAATGCTGCTGGCTAGCACAGATCCGGCAAACAAACAACATATATTATATTGGAGGCAAGGAGACTGGTTATATAGCTGAGGGGCCTAATCATGTGTGTTTGTATGCATACTTGCATGTTTTTGTACATGATTGTGTTAGTGTGCGCATTGACCTACTATGTGGGCCACACTGCGAGAAGCTATAGACCCAGACTGTGTCAGACCTGCTCTAGCCGGGCTTAAGGCGATAGTGTAATAACAGCCTGAAGTAGAAACAGTCAAACACAGCACAGCGCACACATCTGTGTACACTTGCTACAGCTTTGCATTGTTTGTGTATTTGCACACGATGCCTGTAGTGTTGCAGGAAGAGTAATAATGCAGCAACAGTAGAGATAATCGCTTTGTGATTTCAGGCATTTTTCAAGCAAATAAATGCCAAAACCTCTCTGGTACAAAATATGAAGGTATGCATTTCTTTGTCTTAACATAGTAAGTTATATCTTTGGCTTTTAGATTGTTAGATTGTTTAGACTAGTGCTGCACAATTCATCTCATCACAATCATGATGTCAGCCTGTGCAGTTATGTAACCGCAAAATTGACTTTTAAATGTAATTCAATTTAAATGTGCGCGTGAAAACGTTTGGTCATCTACGCACCATGTGCGGAGATACTTCACAGACTGCTCTCAGTCTCTATGTAGTCAGTGAAGCGTGTGCAGTGCATGGTCACATGACCTGCCGGTGTACAGACCACAGGCCAGGTGGAAATGGAAGCTAACAAGCAGGCCGATACTTAACTGGTGGCCAAAAAGAAGCGCACCCTGTTACATGGTGACTGACAAAACTAACTATTTGAAAATATAACCTTAGGCTCAGCAGACTGGTATGGGCATGTTTTTATTATTTTCTGTCATTTTGAAGGCTAATTGATTGAGAAAATAAATAGCTACATTGATATTTAAAACCATAGCCTGAGCACTGAGGCCAAAACTGATATCGATATTGAGTTCGGAAAAAAAAAACTGATAACAACATATCAATATTATTATTCACCTCAGACCTTCTTGGGCATTTTTTTCTACGCTGCAATTTCTTACTGCTTATTGGCTGACACACCGATACTGATGCATCTGCAATAAACTAATTGCAGGAAACCTTTAGGAAAAATAGCAGCTCGGGTGAAATAGCAATATTCGAGGTCGAGGCCATGCCTGTATGAGGAACTTGGGTTGGCCATGAAATTTAAGATATCATTTTAACGAGCTAAGCAAATAATGGCTAGAAATGATTAATTTAGAAAATGCTGAATATGGGATGTTTTGCACAGAAATGGAAAAAGCACTGAACCTGGGGGAGGAAATGAGAAAAGCACGCTGCAAAGCAACTGTTTTTATATTCAATAGAAGTGCATCAATACATAACAGGCAAACAATCTGAATATTTCATTAAGTGGATCAACCATTAAAATGAATGTGTGCATCAAATAGATTAATTTATAGAAGGTAACATAATGTAAACCTCCCTGTGTGTCTTCTGATTTTCATCATTCTCTACATGGACTGGAAAGAATCTCCCAGGCCATCATTTTTACCTCCTAGTGGAATAAACTGAGAGGAAAAATGACATATCAGGGAAGAAAATCAGTTATGGTTTCTGAAGCAGAAAAATTAATTTGCTGATGAATAGTCTGAATATTAAGGTCCCTTATCAGCACCAGCACTGATGTTGGAGATTCTGACGTGCACTTCTGACGTTTCAGCCCAGTTGCACCCTGGCTTGCAAGGATTGGACTAGTCCAGCCAGCCCTGCCTGTCCACTCTGTGGAGTCTAATGCCAAAGGGGTTTGTTTTCCTTCTCTAACCCGAGCCTAAATGCCTCCTTCTGTCTGCAAAACACTGCTGAAACACACGTGTACATTTGTTTTTGATACCAGGGAACTCTATTATTAGGTCTGTGGGTAAAGTGAGAAAAAGAACCTTGTGCAAGAATAAAGATGGTGGATGATTTTAGCTCGTTATATCTGCTCACCTGTTCCCTTCTTGGATAGAGCATTTCCTGTCATACAGAAACCTACTTTTTTTCATTATTTACATCTTCATGTTTTTTTTCTTTCCTGCCACATTTTTCATATCATACTCGAATCATATTTGTTACTTGTTCCATTTGAACACAAATTGTTCAGATTGATTAATATGGAATAAGCAGTAGTAATAGAGACGCCGCTGCCAATATGATCTGACATCATATCTCATCTTCTCTCCATCTGTTCTGTCACTCCCTCTTTTTTCTCACTCCATTTTCACCTCTTTTCACTAACAGACATGTAGAGCTGTATTAAATGACTATACAAACACCCCCTCTTGATAGCTGCAATATTCCTTACCTACCTACTCCCTCTCTGTCTCTCTCTCTCTCATACGCACACACACACACACACACACACACACACACATACACACATACATATACATATACATATACATATACATATACATATACAGACGCTGGCCTGAGCTTAGGTGTGTGTATGAGGTGGCAGTCTGCTCTCTCTGTTAGGTCCTCAGCTCCCACCAGCCTTCCAGATGGCCTTGGTGTCAGCACCACACCTTTTGCTCACACGACACTCTACATCCTTCAAAACCCCACACCCCCTACTCCCTGTTACAAAGTACGCAATTACAAATTAAGTGAAAGATGTCTCCAATGAAATTCTCATTAGCATTAATCTTAAAATGCAGCTTTGGAAATATATTTTAATGTATTCTTGGAGCATTTTTATGCCATTATTAGATAGATGACAGCAGAGAGAAATGAGGAGAGAGATGGAGTTTAGGCGTGCAATAAAGGTAGAAAGAGTTTAAATGGGGGTGTTGTGGTTCATGGTTGGCAGCTTAACCCCGAGGCCACCAGCTCGCTCTCAAAATACATTTTGTAAATGAAAATTATTCACATTCACACTGTCAATTCACACCTTTAGCAGTGTTATTTACGGTAAACAGTTAAATGGATGGGAAACAGTGTTAAAGTTCTCAGACACCATGCCTCATTTCAGATACCAAGCAGCTTTAAATTCATATAATACTTTAAATACATTATACATATTTCCTCTTTCCTCCAAACTTTTTATGTTTGCTTCTTACTGGCAAAGAATAAGGAACCATACAGAAACAAAGAAAACTCCAGTGAGGCACATTGCCTTTCAGATTGGAAACACTAAGATGGTTGACTCAAAAGATTTCAACCACACACAATGTTTGAAATTTAGTCAAATCTTATTTTTGACAGGAATCTGAAACCACATTGAAAATTCATATCAAGTAGTCAAAGCTGTTTCTGTGTGCAAGAGAATGTCTTCCTGGGAGGGACCTAGCAGGCACTTATTTGTTTTTATAAGAACAAATGAAAAAGCTTTCACCGTCTATAGATCGAAATGCGTGGGATCAGTCGGAGGCAGAAAATAGAAAAAGCGGACTTGTATTTTTTTTCTTTTTTTTTTAAGGAAAACACAGATCATTAAATAATTCAGCAAAAGTTTGCAGAGGATGTTCACTCTTGTTCTGCAATGCCCTGCTTCACATTCACACAGCAGCTCCAATTCATCTGGGTGGTGGGGGGGTGATAGGGGGGGTGTTTCTGCAGGAGAACCACACATTTGTTTTCTTCATCTACCGAGCAGCTACGGCGGAGCAGATGGGACAGAGCAGCTCGTAGCGTATACGCGGGTGTTAAAGGAGGAGGAGGAAGAGGGAGGGAGGGGAAAGAGAGATTTATCCTCACTCCTGGCCACGCTATCGTCTCGTTGACTTGTTGCTGATTTTCTTTTTTTTTTTCATCTTTTGATTTAGTCCACTTGTTCGTCTTTTAATTCTCTACCAGCCGTCGCGCCTTTCAGTCATTATTGCTGCGAGGTTCGGCTATTCAAAAGCTTTACTCCCATTCAGCCTGTGCTCGGCGGCTTCCCTTTTCATTAACGTGCTTCATTCAGTCGCGTGCTGTTCTCTATTAATATATTGCTTCTTTCACGCCTCTGGTGAAGTCCTCTGTACTGTGTGTATATATATATAAACTTCCCATTTGTTGCCCCTATCATGATCATCTCTCCTGCTGCCCTCTCCTCCTTCTCCTGTTTGGATTCCCCCCTCCCTCCCTCTCTCTCTCTCTCTCTCTCTCAATCTTTCTTTCTTTCCGTCACCATGTGCTCTGTGTATCTCCACCCTCCCCACCCTGCCTCCTTCTCTCCTTGCATTTTCTGTCTCTTCCCGCCTGCCTCCATCCTTACTGCAGGGTTGAGTCATCCCCGTTTCTGCTTGCCTTGACACGTTTGGCCCCCATACGCGTCTGTCCAGGCCTCATCACACAGCGATGGCGCTAGCTGGGCTGACATCTCGCTGCAGTGCTAAGGGCCTCTGATGTCCATGACGCTAGCGCTGACCTGTCCCTCACTCCTCAAAGCACTGACATCATCAAAGCGGGACCACACGTCCGCCCCGAGGGCTATTAATTGCCAAATATGGTATGAGCCACATTTTTTTTTCATCCGTGCCATTTCCATATTAGAATAGGGGAGTTCTGTGTCTTTTTTTTCTTCTTTTCTTGTGTTTATCAAAGAAATATTCTAGCTCGCTGCACTTCTTTTTTTTTTTTGGCTTTTTCCTGTAGTTCTTCTTCCTCACTTGGCATTCTCCGGCTGTTGTCGGGAGAGAGAGGGACCAGATCAGCACTATTTTTCTTCAGAGCTTTCCCTCACAGGGGAGCCGCCGCACCCCCCCTCCCCCCCGCTTCAAATTACACACCTCAGATCACACGCGTGCTTATGCTCACGTGTGCACGTACACTGCGAACAGCAGAACCCGCCGTCGTCGATGCAAAAAAAAAAAAAGAAGTACGCACAAATGAAAGCCCGGCATCCTCCTTGGTGGAAAATTGAGTCATGGTCCTTCTGCTCGCGTAAACTGACAGACAAGCCAAGCGAAAAATGGAATCAAAATGTCCTTATATTGGAGTGTGTGTGTGTGTGTGTGGGGGGGGGGGGGGCATGAGCGGTGCCGCTGTGAGATTCTATATCAAGCACATGCAAATCGAGTCAAACCGACCCCAGGCTCGTTAAATAAAACATGGGAGTAAGGACAAAAGCCTGCTTCTACTGTAACCTTGCATATTCATAATGAGCACTCCTGCCTAATGCCGAGTGGAGGGATCTTACACCAGTTGACATTGTGTGGCTGGCTGCTTCTTAGGTACGAGCTGTTGTTCTGCAGGCTGGGAACAGGTGAGGTGGCGCTGTGTTCGGATTTCTAAGATGAGGATAGGAAAAGAAAAACTTTTTTTTTTCACATTTAAACTTAATCCTGTGTGTTGAGTCAAGGCAAAAAGAAGCACTTTCACAATCCACAATGTGCACTCCTGCCCTTTTTAAAGTAGCTTTTTGGCCACAGCAGGTTTCTGTGAGTGAGTGAGTGAGTGATGAAGCTGCACCATTGGTTGACTTGTGGAGTTTCCCCATTGGCTGTTGCTCTTTCAAAAATAAATCCATGCGAGATGATGGAATTGGAGAACAGCAGTGCGAAGCAGAGTAACTGTGTTTCCTGCTCCGAGCTCTGAGGCTCTCAGCTGTGGTGTTAAATGCAGCCAAAGTCAACTAAACTCCTTTTTAAAGAGACGTGTACCAGCGTCTCTACCTTCTCCTCCTCTACCGTCCAGTGTGATGGACTCCTGAGCTGACAGCGCTGTCAGCAGCCGGCAGGAGAGACGCTCCCCGCTGTGTTCAGACGGAACTGTAATACCAAGATGCACACTGTTTCTATCTCTGACGTTTCACATTCTAAATGATGAACAGCAGTAGTAAAACTGCAATGAGTCTTGCATGTAAAACATGTGACGCATATAGGCTATTTGGCTGTTACGCTGTTATATCAGTTGAGTGCACTTGATTTGACTAACTGCAGTAACTGGGTGGAGATAAGCCTTCTGAATTTGCAACTAAAATGCTGTCAAAACTTTTATTTCCACCGCAGCCTTCATAATTCCTGACTGGGAAAGAGGGAGAAAAAAGGCACACAGAGGCATGAGGCACAGTTAAAGCAACCCAAATAACCATCAATCTGACAACACACTCAATGCAGAGGGAAAAATGAGAGACATATGAATGGAAAGTATTGTTCTTGCAACTGCATTTACAATCTTTTTTTATTATTATTATTTTAATTCATGTGATATGCTAATGCTGATAATGCTGATAAGCAAATATTACCAGGACCACCGCAGAAACTTGCATAACCAGGAATTCACATTATACACACTCTATACTCTCCCTGTAACAAACTGGCCACAATTTCCCCCATTGACCATACACAGCCCAGCCATATAATTGGTTTTGACCTGGTCTTGTTCTGTTCAGACTCCAGCATAGAATTTGGTTGCACCCCTAAGCTTGCTGAGTCGTGAAATAAAAGTTATTCACAGTAACTGTTTGCTCAGCTTCACCTCCTTTTTAAAATGCACAGAGCAGAGAAATACACTTGTAGTTTAATGAGCAACTTAATGCCTTATAGTCAGAACACATGTACATAACTGCAATAAAAAAATAAAAATAAAGTTTTGGAATTTCAACTACCATATTAAATGCACTCACAGGAGAGAACAGAATACTACACTCAATATTTTTGGTGTTACTCAAGAAATAAAAACTGCAAACCTAATTTTAGTTGCAGTCTGCAGGGATTTCCCCGGTACCTCTAGACGGGACTCATTCAATTCTCTTCAGGAAATAGTTTGACAGAGTCCCACTCACATCCTCATCGTCCCTTTCAAAATAGACAACTGTTCAGCTGTCATAAATTGAATAGAAATCTGTCTAACCCTTCCTCGCTGCATGGAACTTATTGGATCATTCTTAAAAGTAATGGATGTAACACCGTATTACTTCTCAACTTTTAAGAGGAGACGTTCAGCTGAAATATTCAGTTGTGTGACAAGAACAAGAAACTATTTAATTGGATCGGTCGTATATTTTGGATCCACTGATACCAATCATGCGTATCGCATCGTGCACCCCTTTATTTTAACCAATTCAGACCATATTCAGATTTGAAAATGTTTGCCACCCTGTGTTGAGGTGTCTGATTTAGACTCACTTCACTTTGGTCCTGACTTTTACCTGGACGCTACCGGAGTGTTTGTAAGTTGCAACACTTGAGGGAGGTGGGCTGAGAGGCCGGTGAGAGACCAGGATTAGATGCCTCCACTGATCTCAGTGAACCCCAGCTGGCGGAGCGCACCGAAGGGAGAGGAAAGTTTAAAAAAAAGGAGCCCATTTAGATCAGGCTACACTGATCCATCGCCCAGAGTGATGGGTGAGAGATCTGCAAAGAGGACTGGGACTGTGACAGGCAGTGTTCATTAATGCTCCAGCCTCTGCTGTAGAGTCCAATCAAGGGACTCCACACACAAGCACCCTCAAACACGAAAGCTCTCTCACACACACACACACGTATATACACGCACACACGGCTATCCAAGCAATGAGACAGGCGGGCTAAGCGTGGGCACTGATGGCTTCACTGCCTCAATTGATGGGTGCTTAGAGGGGAGTGAAAAAGGAGAGCTGGAGATGCGGGGCCAGCGAGACTGAGTGCGAGAGAGAGGAGAGAGAGAGACGGTGCGGCAGGTTCTGCTGTGTCGATGACTCTCTGATAGGCCGAGCTTAGCGCCACTTCTGCTCAACATGCGAAGCCATTACACTAACCCCACATGCTGCCCAGCTGTTTCCATTAAACGCTTCAATCCTGAAAATCTCTTTAGCAGTCAACAGATACACTACGAGCCTAATAAAGCTTCCGCACTTCCAGGTGCTGAATTATACCGGAGCGGAAAAAGGAAAAAAAAAAACCTGCGTTACATTTTACAGATATTAGGCGTTTAGCCATCTCTTGTATTCAGGGTGAGTCACAGCGAGGGCTGCGATAGAATTAGTTTATAGTTGTAAATTACCAACATTAGAGGGAACCAGTATGGTATTAATATCAGTCCCTGCAAGGAGTTGGCATGGCAGCGTTGTGACAGAATGCGATGGTAAATCTACAGCCGCCGCCGCTGCTGCCGTTGTGACAGACTTGGCAGGGCGCAGAGCAGTGTCTGTCACAGTACTGTCTGTTTGTACTGTCATTCAAATGTTTACCTCCCAAATACCCATCTGAAATGTAATCAGCAGTGTGTGCATTGATTGTAAGCCTGTTTGGTGGTGTGATTGACTCAAACGCTGGACAAACAGGCCCGAGTGCCTGAGAGCGTTCTCCTTTTAGATAAAAAAAAAAAAAAAAAGGCAAAATGCTGACTGGAGGCGTGTCGCCCCTGATCTGTCCTTGACCCAGCCGGTAGGGAAGACAGTGAGTAAAAACAGGACTGTGCCAAAGCAAGGAAACGAGTGCATGGGGCGCTCTGCGGTTGCTCTGCGTGATAACAGATGATGCAAATTGGAGAAACAACATAAAGCCTTAAAGGACATTTGCAGTTTAATTGTAGTTGTTGATCATTTCTACATCCCTTTTATTTTTTACATCACGTTATTTTGTTGTTTTTTCTTAAATTATTTAATAAAATACTTGCTGCTTCCTTCTTAGGTTTAGTTGTTTTTCACTGTCAGTATGTATATTTAAATTCTGTGTTAGGTTGTAATTCCACTGTGGGGTGGCTATTTTAATCCACAATTACGTAAAATGAAACACTGCTTTTATAGACTGTAGTTGGCAAAAAGTTGGCATCTTTTTCTTTTGGCTTTGTACGAGAGGCGGATCTGTAGATAACCACTAACTTCCATCAGAGATTCAAAAAAAAAAAAAAAAAAAAAGGTTTTTTAAAGAAAGAAGCAGAAAGGGGGAAGACAGATACTTCTTCCCTGCGTTCTCTCAGTGCTCAAATGTTCTCCGATTTGCACATTAATATGAAAGCTGGAGTGCCTTTTTCAGATAAGTGTATTTATTGCCTGATGCGCTTTTACATAATGTCTCTAGTGTTGTTTTCTTTGACAATTGGAATTAAATGTTGATTTTTAAGAGATTCGGTAAAGCTGATTTGGAAGTCACGGCGCGTGCTTCAAATCAAACGTCATTTGAAATGGAAAGAAAATGTAAAATATGAGCCGGCAAATTATGATGTTCCCTGAAGAGCACTTTAAAAAAAAAAAGGGCCATCCCGGCCAAATTGCTGCCCTTTCCCCTATTTATAAAAGAGAGAAAGCATTTTCTGACACCGTGATGACTCCAACGTCCTCATTTCTTGTTTGTTTGTTGTTGAGACTGTCGCACACATTCTTGTAAGTCCTCTGATTTCCACGGATCATGCGTTCCTCCTTTCTGTCCGTCTGTGTGCGGTCACATGAGCGTGTGAAACGGACCAAGACCAATCCATCTCATTAGATGAGCTGATATATCGATATATTATATGTGTGTGAGTCGTTTTGAGTGGCTCCTGTCAGAGCATGTGGCCCCTCTGAGAAGCCGGAAATGAAAACAGGTTTTTGCTCCACTAGGAGTGCGGAGTAAAGCTGGGTAATGAATTCCAGGAGGCTGAGCATGCTAACAAGTTCATTATTCCAGCTTGGTTTAGGAGTAATTACCATTTTGCATCCAAAGCCATTCAAGACTGGGTCGCTCTTGTCAAATTAAGCCAAGTGTGAACTGAGATAAACATTTGCATAAGCGCGTGTGTGCACAAGGTGACAGCCAGAGATCGGTGTGTGGCCAGGTTGGAGTTCCTTTTTCACACCCTCAGCGGCGGTGGTGCTCTGCTTATATCCACATATATTCAGGAGCTGAGGAGCAGTAGGCATATCTCTGATGGGCTGATAGCCTCCACATCCACATACCGATGATGAGAACATCATTGAGAACCTGACATGAACTTGTGACACCCTTCCTTTCCTGCTAGTTTGCTTTCTAGCCCCCAGTCCTGCTCTCATTGGCTTTTTTTTTTTTTTTCTGTGTCATTTTCATATTTTTGCATGAGATGGAATATGGCATGATCCTAATAAGCAGTCACGCATAGAGCTTACATCAGATAAGCAGACTCATTTAGGTCTCAGAAGAACATCATTAATTATAAAGAAGAACAGGGCCCTCTAGTTGTCTGCGTTGGTACACTTATTCCCCCGACTTCCTTGAGTGCGCAGTCACTACGGCGAATGTGCAAATGTATCCACGGCGAGCGTCAGAACTCTCATATGCATCATTAAATGCTTTTTACAGAGGTCGTCTAATCAATTTTAACTGAAAAGATGAATTTCAGCACATCCCTACTGGCATGTAGAGAGAGACAGATTGATTCTGTAAAATGTCAGTGATTTAACACCTTTCTCCTGCAAAATTTGTTGCATTGACAGCAAGTTTAGAGCTAAAAAGCCGAGCGTTTTGGCCCTCTGTGCTTTGTCGAGCTTGTCAAACAACTTGGAAATTGTGTAATTCAGCAATTTGCCGACATACAATACCATATGATCATCATTTTAAAGAGCTCAGCAGGTATCAGCTCATGTTTTTTGATAGTTGACGCACAGAACTTTGCAATTCATAACCCCTGATTAATACTTGATTCATACCTCCTGGTGTGTAATCTTTGCAGTTTGTAGTCTGTAATCTTTGCAGGCTTTTCTGTTGTTACATTAGAAGTAATACTCTGAAGAAAATATTTCAATCAACTGGCTTTTGTGGCTTCACAACGCTGAAATACACATGAGAACGATGATTATGCTTCATCCACACCAACAGCATTATGTACAATAGTTTGTATTTGCCTTTAAGAAAAGTAAAGGAACATGCTGTTCAGACCAGTAGGCCATCAAGTGGTGTTGTTTCTACTAAAAAAAAAAAAAAGAGTAGTGTTAATAATGAGCATAAAAATGTATATCACAAGTACAGTAGCAGTGTTACTACGTGCGGTATGAGATGCATTCTGCAGCGGTCTGATACTAATTCAAGCTGGAAATGATACATCACCACAGTGTTGACTGTGTGCATTGTGAGTCTCCACCCAATGGTATTTATCACAGAGGGCCTTTGTTGTCTTGGATAAATAGACATATTACTGCGAGTCCAGAGTTCAGCCCACACTGCCGGCTAGCCACAGGCGCACGCTCAGTCTTTGAGGGAAAAATATGTTCACTGCCTGAGCATTTTGGGTGGGAACACTACAGTCAGTTGAAATATGGCTTTAACTTTTTGCTTCAATATTCAGAAATCCAGATGGTTACGAGAGGATTGGGTGGAAAGGCACGCTTGATTAACACAGCGGAAAGTGTTTCGAAACTGAGATATCTATTCTCATTTATTTAGAGACACCTGTTTTTAGAAAAGGATAACAAGGAGTTCTGGCAAGTGGGTGTACTTTTTAAACACAAGGTAACTATTGCTTAGAAATAAAGATGTGCACGTAAGAGTTTGTTTAATAAACCAGACTGCTTGGATACAGTCTGTGTATTGCATTTTATGGGTCAATAAAAATGCTCTGCCAGTTCGAATCCACTCTTTCGGATGTATTTTTATCTTAATGTAATCACATGCGCAAGGGATCACCGTTAATTAGATGTTTGCAACCAGTACATTTTATTGGTTACAGTTGTTATTAACACTTGTAATTTGTACAGCTGCCCTGAAATAGCTGTGGTGTCTCTGCAACAGTTCCTCTCTGTATATGTGACGGAGGGGTTGTGCATTTCATTTGAAGAGCATACCGTCACCAGTGGGATTTGTAAACTTGAAATCACGAAGATGTCTTTTCTCTCTCTCTCTTTCTCTCTCTCTCTCGCTCTCTCTCTCTCTCTCTCTCTCTCTCTCTCTCTCTCTCTCTCTCTCTCTCTCTCTCTCTCTCTTCTCTCTCTCTCTCTCTCTCTCTCTCTTAGAAATATGAAACTTGGAAAGAAATAATAATCTAGCCGATTTCTGCAGGGTGAATATTTAGTTGCTAGGCAACCATTTTTGGCATTCGACAGGAACCCTCAAGTAAAAGAGATGGTGAAAGAGGCGGGAGGGTTGGGGTGCGTTTGTGGCAAAACGGAAACATGAGTGGATCAAAATAGGTTGTATTGACAAAATGGCAATTTCCCCAGGCCTGAAGTGGCTACGTTGTTTTGACAAATTGGCCCACATGCAGGACAGTTGTTTACCAAAGCAAGACCATTTGAACAGTGTGGCCCAGGATTACAGCAGCCATTTTAGAAAGCACTTATTCCAAGCTCGAAACTTTCAAATCTTTTTTTTAAGACTTCTAACGGTGGTAACAGTGAGTTTTTAAAGTGACATAAAGCTGTTGTGTATGTAAGTCTTTTCATGGTAGTTGGTGCCACACAACCCATTACTTGCCCAACATCCCCACCAACAGTTTTTTCTTTTTTCCAAATAGAAATAAAACCCATATAGTTCAATTTTGCATATCAGTTCTGACGACCCGCTGGTGATCCTGAGCAGCAGCAGCCTGAAACCAGCCATCACTAACTTGTAAGTGAGGGGAAGAAAACTGAAAAGCTAATGTTAAAGATCAAATAAGCACTCTGCAGATATTGAGCATCATCAATGAATATCCTGTCTTGTAAAATGTCGGATGTAACTGCTAACCACCGGGAAAGTTTTCTCAACGTGGCATCCCTAATGTAGAAGGTCTCTTCTCATCAGAAAGCTGTACATTTTTTATCTTTCCAGCATGTCCCTTTAACTGTGCATCCTCATAAAAGTCTCCCAGCAGCAACTGTAGCTGTCCATGTTCGCCCTCTTTCACCACCACCATTTTTCTTTGTTCTTTCATCTTTGGCTTGTCATAGCCATTACCCGGCATTCTCTGCCCTCTGGCAACCAGAGAAGAAGTCCATGACATTGATGCAGGATTTTCTTAACACGGTTCCCCATCCGAGCCCATTTTCTTCTTCAGATTGGGAGTTCGGATATTTATAATCTTGGGGCACCAGCTAATGGTATTTGCAGAGCAAAATCAGTTTAGTGCGTGTTTTCCGTAATGGCTTTGACTGCGTGGCATTGCCAGCGGCCTTGTCTTGAATGGTGGAAGGATGGCTCTAATTTGGGCTAATGGGTGACTCAGCCGTCATCATCGTGTGTCCCTCAGTGGGCTGCAGATGGCTGGTGAGCCATGGGTGCAGCCGATCCACCGCCACACACACACACACACACATACACACACACACACACACACACACACACACACACACACACACACACACACACAGCACAACACAATGTATCAAGTCAGTGACACATGCAGCCAATGCTGACATTTGTAGAGACACATCTAGTGAGGGAGGGAGTGAGGGAGGGAGGAAGGGAGGGAGGATGAAATGAGACTTGCTCAGCTATAGGTGCACAAAACACAGAGGAAGAGGTTAATCAGCGGCCAAGTTAATCGAATCATTTGTCATCAGATTAGATTAAAGACATTGAACCTTCCCTTGGGCAATCATCTAGGGAGATAGCTGCGGCTGTGCGAGGCGCAGGTATCAAATAGCTGTGGAATGATAATGCATGGTAAGTGACTGCTCGGTTTTGTTCAAACTCAACTTATCTGCACATGCTTGAAAATAGAGACAAGGCCGGGAAATCACCGTGGCAACTGGAACGCAAGGTGGATGCTAGGCAGGCGGTTTAACAGGGATGTCGGCCCCGTGTGCCGGATGCTGGGCTGCGTGAGTGGGTGGTGTCGTTTTGGGGGAGGGGGGTGTTGTAGTGCATTAAGCAACCCGCTGGATCCCCAGTGGGGCAGCGTCTGACTGAGGCCAGGCAGGAGTGCTGCAGTGGCTAGTTTACATTCCACAGAGTCGGCTAAGCTTCACCAACCAACCTCTGCGCTGCTTAGACATGCACGCACACACACACACACACATTATGCGATATATTTGCAATTTCCCAGAAACATATATTTACTCTTCCTGTATGCCCACACCAAATTCCTACGCCTTTCCATCAACTCATCACCACCTATACCACCAGGACACAATCATTTTCCGTCTCACATCAGCCACGCAGGCAGATAACAAACCACCTCATCTGTACCACCCGCCCCTCCCATCCCCAAGTAACCTTGGCAACAGCGTCACTTTGCTTCATTGCGGTTGAGGTTGGAGGAGGGAGGGAAGGTGATTCAGTCCCAGGGGAGGAGCCAGCCAGTTTACAACTGTACAGAGCAGCATAGGCTTGTCGTCCCCCCCCCCCACACCAACACACACCCCAGAGACCCATTACCAGGGGTCAGAGCTTTGGTCTCAGGGCAGCTGCACTGCTCAGGCCTCTGTGTGCAACCTGCCAAAGATCAGCCGCGTGACCTGAGTACATATGGAATGGGATGGGGGGGGGGGGCATGCTTGGATTGTGAGGAGATAACTGGTGTCTGCTGTGTATGATATGTATGTGAGCTACTGAGGGAACAAGGAGGGTAACAACGGCCGTTTGCAGATTCGGCATTTCTCACATATTGATTTGAACTGGGCAGCTGGTCCAGATAAATGAGCAGCCCTTCGAGTAAATGTTGGTTATATATTTAATTTGGCTGCTGTGATGCTGGTTTTCATCCTTGGTATTTAAACATGGATTAATCGCTTTATTTGGTAATTTTCACGTTGATGGCCCTGGTGGGGGCAGAGAATAACATGTATGAATGTTGAGAATTTATAATAACATAATGTGACGTAAGAAAAGTAGCAGCTGCACTTGCTTGCGTCTTTGTTGTGGTACATTTTGTATCTTTGCAAGTTCTCATTCATTACCTCTCATTCAGCACCAATAACCAAATCCCAACATCAAAATTTTATTCAAACACACTCAAGCAAAATCTAATGCATCTCAAGTAGAGGGAATTGGATTTGCCTTGTTGATGCAGCCTCATTTTGTGATTTTTGGGCAACGGCCTTTGCTGAATTTTTACATGAAAATCTTTGCAGATTCAAAGCCATGACGAAGTAAGAAGTGATCATAATGCATTTATGATGCAGGCATGGGAGGTGAACAGTTACATGAACACTTGTAAACTGTAATGCAATCCAGTGCAATAGCCTTGACACACATTTCTTATAGCCTTTGTTTGTTTTTTATTTAGACAGAAATATGTCCAATCCAACTATGAAGTGTTATTTTAAACTATACAAAAAAATAACCCCTTACGACATCAATCAATACAGAGTGCTTCTATTACACTGAAAAATAATGAAAACCCTGATAACACATTTAAAGGACGAGTTCACATTTTTCAAGTCTGTCTTAAAACAGTAGTCAGGAACCCAAATGAACTCAGAAATAGGTTTTTCCTCACATAATCATTCCTTCTTATCATACTGGCTATTAACCCTTAGAGCCCAACAAGTATAGCCATCCCTTATAATGACCAAGATAAGAGCTTAAAAGTAAAGGCTGTGAAATTACCCTGAAAATAGCCTAGGGCTCATACGGTTAAGAGATGCCTTCATAATGCACTTACCATATAAGTGATCAGGGTCAAAATCCACTGTTCTGCTTCTGTGCAAAAAATGTCTTTATCTGAAGTTGATAAGAAGCTTCAGCTGTCCAAATGAGTCAAATCAAGTAGATATCTTTCAGTTTTAATGTTTTTAGTGCCAAAGTCCCTCTTTTTGTTACTATACTTCCTTCACAGCTCAACAGGGAAACACTGTATAGAGACAGCAGCCACTACGGTCATTTATCCAATACAGTGATGACTAAAGTTGTAGCTATAGCCTGTGCAAGATTCTATCGGAGATAATCGACAAGTATGTTGGTTTCACAAAACTGCTGGCAATCATTTGGCAATATAGTAGTTCAGTAAATTTGCATTAGCAATTTGGGTAATGGTAGTCTTATTAGCTTATAATAGAGTGAGCGACTTTTCATGCCTGAGCAAAGATGAGATATTGAGCCAACTAAATGAAATGTAAACAAAAATGCTGCCAAAACACAGCCCACTTCAATATAGACACACAGCCGAAAATTGATGAAAACAACTGTCAAACAAGTGGTGGGCCGAGGATTTAAAAGTGTTTTACAAGTCATTAATAAACATATCTCACGCCTCCGTCACCCATCACTGAAACTGACTGCAGACTATTGGTAAACGCTGCGTAAACGGCAAGATTGTGGGCCTTTAAGAAAGCATAATGTGTGTTGGGGTTATGTATATTTTTGTCAGCGTGCACGCCTATGAATTGGTTTGAACTATGTACGCTTGAGTACACAGGGTCCCTGTGAGTCCCCCATGTCACACCTGGCGCTGATGAGCCAGTGTAATCAAATCGACCCTCCCTGCCCTCCTCCAAGGAATCCCTCCGGCGTCCGTGGCACCAACAAACATATAGGATGACATTAGGGAAGCGTGCGAGCATGCAACCGAGTGCACGTGAGGAAAATGGAAACGCACGCACGCATGCACACTCACAACTGTGGCTGTGTAAAGTTAATTCAAAGCAGTGGCATGTGACAGGTCATGTGCATAATGTTCCTTCCTTCCTACCCCTGTAGTCCAACAATGCCTAGTTAAAAGGACCTGTAGCTCAGCATGTATATCTTTTTTTCTCTTCTTCCCTAGGAGACAGCCTGTAATGAGAAAGCACCATTACGGGTCCAGCAGGAGCCTGCGCCTCTGTGCTGCCACTGCTACCACAGTTACCCGTGAGGTCTTTCTCTTTGTTAGTTAAGGGGAAGAGCAGCCGCAGACGTCCCTCGCTCTCTGCTTGTTAGCCAGCAGTAATGACTAGGCTGTGGGGAGCCAGGCAACCAGGCCAAGGCGCTGGCAGCCCGTTCCCCTCTGCTGGCCTTCAGTTCACCGACAGGAAGGGGAACAGAAGCAGACACCACAGAGGACACACTGGGAGGATCAGATCCGACAGACTGAGGAGGCAAGAAGGGAGGGCGGGAGGGAGGAGATTTCTACCTCCGGACAGACCGAGACCAAACTAGACCATTATCGACACACACACACACACATACACACATAAGCACAAGCACACGCGATCGTGCTAGCACCCTGCCTGTTCACAGAGCTGGCATTAGATCAATGCCAGTGGAGCAGCCCTAGCCTAAGATCAATGCATACTTTGTACAAAATGTGCCTCTCAGGTTTACGTGGTTCTCCAGGATCATGTATCGGCAGGGATGTGATTAGAATTTCTAAGCCAAGCTTCCGTTTGAATCAGAGAACTTTGTAATAGGGTTAGGGTTTAGTGTTTAGCCAGGGATATTCCAATTGAATCATCGCTTTAATCTCAAGATATATACGAAATGACATTTTTAAAAAACAACCCCTACCCCTACTGGTGGTGTTTTTTAGTAAATGAGAGAAATTTGCAACTGTATTTCACAATCGAGTTTGTGTTGAGCACTTCCCAGATGGCCTGTGTTTATCTATGATAAGCGATCTATGGACACACTCATATCCTGTGTGCATTGATGGAGAGGTATCATCATGTCACTTTATTGTGTTTGCGTTACACGTGAGCAGATCAATAATTCAGAGGGACACAGACGAGCCATCTGCATTACAAGGCAATATAGAAGCAATAACATAGAATGGCCTGTTTGTCACCACGCACGCAGAGCGGTCACCAGGAAAAAGCAGTGGGAATAACTCTTGTGCATTGCCATGTGTCATGTAGTAATAAACGAGTGGATACAGATGTTTAACGCACTCCGAGGGCCCATAAACTATAATCAGTGGGAGAAAAATAATATGGAGGACTTAAATGCAGTCGACTGCAGTTTTTATTAGCTAGCGTTTTGGTTTACAGAGTTAAAGATGAAACCATCAATGCTGAATTAGGGGTGGATTACCTGTTGTGGAAGCATTCCGTCGCTCGACCCCGGCTCGTATTGATAGGGAAGCTGGGAAATAAGTGTAAAGACAGGCACAGGCTAGACACATTTTAGTAGTTTCTATCAAATCAAATGAAGAAGACTGGAGAAGATGCCGGTGTTTTTATCTTTATTTTATCATTTTGCTATCTAGTACCTCAGCCCAGAGACATAGCCTCCAACTCTTTTTGGTGGATCGAGTGCAATGTTGTGTGAAGACTCACAAACAACATCTGTAGCAGTGGCAACGAGGCATTCCCTCTGTGCCTCGTTTTTTTTTTTTTTGTGCCTCGTTCTCCTGCCAAGTCCGCCCACGTTAGCTCTCATCTGCTCGGGCCATCATCATCATCATCATCATCGCTCCTTCACTCTTCCCTCGCTCGTTCCTACCGTTGCCGTCGAGAAGACCCATCTTTCATCCGGTCTGTTGACTTAGCGCCGGGCCTGGCCGGTCCCGCGCTATGGATTCACTTGAATGGAACTGAGCTGAGCTGACTGCAGCGCCAAAAACACAATAGGCGGTGCATTATTGATTGTGTTTGCGATCTAACCTTGGTGCTCGGGAGTACCTCTCCTCTTCTTCTTCTTCCTCCTCCTCCTCTTCCCCACAGTCCCGGTACCCATGCATAATTCCTGCAGCGAAAGAGTGAATTTTCTCACCCCCTTAATGGAAAGCCGGGCCAACTATAAGAGATTTCCAATAACTCTGGATTCAGTTCAGCTCTGTTTACCCAGTGGTCGATTCGAGCTCTGGGCTTGTCAAAGGTCAGCTTGGCAGACTGAGAGAAATACAGAGGAAGTCTACGAGAAAGCTATATTATAAATAGATGCCATCAATCAGGGGGGGAATGTCCTTCATTTGGCATACGTCAGACCTGGAGGGAGAAGATGCATATTCAATCTCAAAAACAATGAATGTCAGTCACACCACTTTCACCAGACGCGTGGCAGCTGTGTGCACACGGCGGCTGCTGCCTACACACACTGGAGAGAAAAAAAAGGGAGCTTCGAGCAAGCGAGGCGGGGGTGGAAGCCCAATCGTTGCACAAGGGAACTGAATAAGCAACAATCCCTTCCCCTAGAGAGAGATTGATAGACTTCTCTTTTCTGTCTAGACGAGTGTCAGCGCAGATGTGTAAAACAACCAAGACACATAAACACCACATACATGTAACGTCGTTATCAAGTTTGATCTGCCCCACGTACGGCTGACACGCGGCATCCTAGAAATGTGGCGAAGGAGAGTGACAGAGTGTTTGTCCTTGCGGGATGCCTCTTGACTGATCCTTTCAACCGGAGGAGGAGGAAGGGGAGGAGGTGGGAGGGGGGTAAGCGTGTTGTTGGTGTGTTTTTGAAACATGGTTGCAGCTGCTCCCAGTTGGATCTCTGTGTTCCGCCAGCAGTTCAAGTATTTAGTCGTCTCCCTTCATTTTCAGCCTGTATAAAGTCACATTGTGTAAACTCTTGCACCGGCTTCATCTAATAAGGCCTCGGCGGTGCCTGCGCTGGATATTAAGAAGGACTAGAAAGAAATACTCCCATTTGCAGCAACGTGTGATTTTTATTTCCCTTTTTTTTTTTCCCCCTCTCATGTGAGAAACCGGGTAGTAAAAAGAGGGATTGTGTTTGTAGGTGAGATTGCATCAGCTCTGCGTTAGCGCCGCTTGGCACGGATGTGGATTGAGTTTTTTTTCTTTTTTTTCTTTTTCCTCTGCTGTTAATGTGATTTGAGCAACAGGTCCTGCTTAGTGGCAGGGTGTGTGGAAAGGAGAGATGTGGTGGCTGTTTTCTCAGGCTCTGTTAATAGGGGTCAGGGAAGACAGTGTGCCAGTATTTTCCCTTTAATCGCATTTAAGGAAACTTCATCCCCCAGAGGTGAGACAGGGATTTATTTTTCAATGTGTCTTTTTTATCGCCCTCTGGAGGAATGCAGAGTTGAACCATTTAGGGGGCCAAGCCCGAATGACTACACTAAAAAAGCCTCTGGTTATGAAAAGCCACAGAGGGAATGTTTGCACTGTAGCCTGTAATTGTCGGTTTCATTACAACTTAGAAGCAATAGTATTTCCGATTCAAGCAAGTCGAGGCTGAATGTAGTGAATGTTATTAGTCTCTCCAGTAAAGCAGAAACCCTTCAGTCTGCTGACAGGATTGTTTTGCTACAGTACCAGAATAAACTCTTGTTGAACCGGTCAAGAGGAATCATGCCAACCGTCGCTGCGGCGCTGCAACTCAAGACAAAAATACCTCTGACACAACAGGGTCAGCGCATGGAAGCAGGCTAGGCTGCTCGATTAAGGCAAAGAATGGTCAATTAATGCTTCTATTTCTATTAAATGTGGGTCAGTGACAAAAAAGGGTTGGCAGGATGAGCAATTCAAAAATATCTTTTAAAAGCAGCATCAGGTTTGTATTTTTGTTGGTTTTATGTCATTTGAAATGAGTAAGACTGAATGCTCCTGAAAGTGTCAAATGGTGTAACCACAAAAGAATGATAAATATTAAATATTTTATTCACCTACAGTGTATTTAAGTGTACTTATACAAATAACTACTTCCTGATTTACATGATTCCCCAGATTAAATTACTTTTATTTAATATAAAAAAAGTTATAATGTAAGATCATGCCAAAGTAGTTGATATGGTGTTTTATTGAGAATTTAGTGTTTTTAAACAAGTTTTTATGGTTACACCACTTAAACCTTTTTGCCATAATCCTCTAATATATTCTCTTAAAATGGATTAAAAACAGAAATTTTAGTTATTCATACGTTTATTTTCAAATTTTAACCCCTTTAAATTCGACTGAACCACATGGACACAAAAAAAACGTCATTGACCCGTGTATCAATCCACACAGACTCCAAGCTTCTCAGAGAAAATGCCCCTCCCCCCTTGCGTTTTTTTCTTTTACGTTCCAAGTCTATTTCTGTCACATTTAGTGAAACATAATCTGCACAGACAGCTGTTTAAATCACACAAATATCCCTCTGTATCTGTTTTGAACTTATTAACGGTGTCCACATTGATTGATTAAGGCTCCTGGCCTTGTCTGTGAGCTCGCCTGTTTCACCACAGGCAGGCAGATTCCCCCCTCGCCCTCTACGGCGGGCAGTGGGGGAAATAAAGTCGATGAATCAATAAATACAAACACTGCTGGTTTCTTCCCGTGGAGCCGACATGAAAACTATTTTGGTTCAGTAAATTTCTGCTGTCAGTCAGGCTGGTGAAGAGCAGGTTAGCCGGCCGCTGGTCAGCAGCTGCTGAAAGACTGCTGATTCTTTAGTCGCTGAAAACAGGTCGGAGGCTTTTAGAGAAGGGGCGAAAGAGCACCGCTGTAAAGGAAAGGGGTTTATAACAGAAGGAAAAAACCAGAGCATAACTGTGAAATGGAATCATCTTATAATAATCATTTTATACCCATTATCTTGTTTTCCCAATCACCGGGAAGCCAAAACGGTAATTGAAAATAAAATTTGATTCATTGCCCGACCCCCACATGCAACTGTTACACAATCTATACATTAACTACAAAAGACTTACAAAACAGGTCACATCGAGTGGAAGGAGCATCCAAGCGGAAGCCGATGGGCTAAGCAGACACACACACACACACACACACACACACACACACACACACACAGTGCCAGACGTAAAGCAGGAGTGGAAGAGACGGAGGAGAAGTCAGGCGAACAAACGAGCACGGACCCGAAGCAGAAAACACAACCTGACGGGGGGACGAGGAGTTCTGTCAATATGGCTTGTGTTGTGACGCATGCAGGCTGCTGCGGTGGAGGGACGGCAAAAGAGGCACGGGCGAAGGAATAAGGAAAAAAGAGAGAGGCGGTGAGCGTAGGCGATGAGCAAAAATTGGGGAACTTACCTCTGAATATTGAGCACAAGCCGTCCCGAACCGTAGTCATTTGTGTCTAAACTGCAGCTAAACCCAGTTACATCAAAGCCACCCCTTGAATCCCAACACGGTTAGGTAATTTCACATCATTAAGCAGAGGTAAGAGTATTTTAACATTTTCAAACAATTCTGACCCAAAGCAAAGCAATTAAATGGAAAAATTCAGCGCCAACTCACACCAAGTCTTTTCTAGGCAGGCCCCCGATGGGTTTCGGTTTAAATGTCAAGCACGAATAAAAAAAAAAATCTGTGAAAACGGAGGAAGATGAAAACGGAGTCAAAAAGGAAGCCGGTGACCATGAATGAAGCGGAAAAAAGCGAGCGGGGCAAAGAGGAGTTGAGAGGAGGACAGCAGCAGCAACGCACCCGCAAAAAGATGCAGTCAGGCAGCAGCACGGCACAAAAAAACACCCATCTCAACTCGTCAATTATTAATCCCGTAGTCCGCTTTTACATTTATTCATGCCAGTCGGCCAGTTCATCACAGGGCGAATGCAGACCGACCAACGCACGCACCTGTGGGCAATTTCCACTTCTTTCTCATTTCATCTCACATGCGCGTCTTCGGAGTGTGGGAGGAAAGCGAAAGCACCTGGAGGGGGGGGGGGGGGGGGGGGGGTGCTCGAAAAAGAAAAAGGCATAACGTGGAGGTTGAAGCAGATATAGATGCAGAAAAAGACCCGAGAGCTGAGAGTCAGGGGTCTTTTTGCTTTGCTTGGAGGTGACAGGTGTTTTTTTATTTTATTTTTTATTTTTTATATCACTGAACCACAAGGGAAATTTCAATACCTGCAGCAATGTCTTTGGGAAAAAAAACATTAATGCAAGGACAAGAAGTTTTGATGTGGCTTATGCAAGAATTACTTTAAAAATGCTTGACATTGCAAAATATATGGAATGGTGCTCAGTGTCAAGAGGAAGGCGTTAGTTTTTTCGTTTGAAGACGTTTCTCAGAAGTTACCGTATCTCGAGCTCAACTTTGTCCTGCAATTATTCTTTTTTTCTGTCTCTTGTCTCTTGAAAAACACCAAGAGGCTGAACAGGAGGACAAATAAATATGTCACTTACCGTTGATGTGGGTTTTTTTTGCAGCGCAGCGATTTAAGGGTCACGGAGCAAAGACGCTGCTAAGGGTTGAAGATGGGGAGAATGGAGGTAATGTAGCAGAGAGCGATGGATCGGTGGGAGCTGTGTGTGTGTGTGTGTGTGTGTGTGTGTGTTACTGCTGTTTATAGAACTCTTCCTCTGGATTAGTCAGGACTCAGGCCCCCTCAGGGAACAACTCTTCACCCCCCCCCCCCCCACTTCTGTCTCTGCGTCTACAACCGCCATCTTTCTTCTTATTACCACCTCCCTTGCTCCCACCTTTGCTACCACACTCCTTTTTTATTTTTCCCCTCTGTCTTTCTCTATGACTATTTTTTTTTCTTTGTGTTCTTGCTGTCTGGGCAGTTTTGCCCTGTTTACTTTTCCCTGCTTCTTCTTCTTCCCCTCCTCCTCGTTCTCCCTTGCCACTGCTCTCGCTCTCCTCTCCATCTTTTCTCCTCCACAGTCATTGCTTTATCATTCAAGCCCTGGCCTCGGAGAGAGAGGGCACTATGACTTGTGGGGTGGGTAGAGGAGGGGGGGGGGGGCTGCTTTTTGCCCTGAGCCTTGGTATAATGGGAGTTAACTGCTGACCGTAAATTCTGTCACAGAAGATGAGTGAGGGAGGTAGTGTTGAGGGGTGGGGGTGGGGGTGGAGGTGGAGGTGTGCGCCGCTTATTGTGTCTGAAATGTAACTTATTGCACGAGAGACCGCCGAGACTCCTGTTCTCGTCAATCTTGGCTTTTATTGGAAAATTGGGATGGGACCTTTTTTTTTTTTCTTTTTTTTTTCTCTCGCCGTCCCCTTCTGTGGTTGGTGTCCCCTAACTGCTGGCTTCCACCTCAGACACATTCTTCTCTCTGTTCTGTCTATTCTCACTGCGGTGTCATCTCTGATTTTCTCCCTTTGCTCTCCTGCCAGCCCCCGTCACCCCAACTGTGGTTACACTTCAGGCCATTTCATTTTTTTTTTGTTTTGATATCTGACCACAAAGAGAGTTTCAGTGGCTCACACAGCCGTGCATCTGCTTAACCTAGAAAACACCTATTATATCTGCTGTGGGTGTATTAACTGAAATAGTTTCAATTCTGTTTTTCAATCTTTTTATTTTTTATTTTTATGGAGCGCTCATCGTGGATCGCAGCCAAATTGCATATAATTGTAATCACAACGTGAGTCTGACCACTTCCAAGTTGTTTCAAAGGTCTGATTGTAGTCTGAACGAAATCCATATTCAGTGGATTCAGGCGTATCACATTATGCATCACTGCATATTCAGATGATAAAATCGCACCATTTAGCGCAGTGTAACAGTAGCTGTTCTATCTCCCAATGTCCTCTTTATTCTTCCCCCCTCTCCCTCCCTTCTCCGGCCACCGATTTTCTTCTATTATCCCTTCCTTTACGCTCTCTGTCTTCTCTCTTGTGTATTCAGTCACTCATTAGACCACTTTAAAGCGATTGAATGAAGGTTGGCACCCTCTGTATGGGGTCACCACAGGCCCCCTTTACCCTCTCTTTACTGGGCCCCCCCCCCGCCCACCTCTGTAGCTTGTCCCTGGCACCCCAGGCCGTGAAAGGTCAGCCGTCATTGGGACTCATTACGAGGAACAGAGAGTGGAATAGACAGGCTGTGTGTGTGTGTGTGTGTGTGTGTGTGTGTGTGTGTGTGTGTGTGTGTGTGTGTGTGTGTGTGTGTGTGTGTGTGTGTGTGTGTGTGTGTGTGTGTGTGTGTGTGTGTGTGTGTGTGTGTGTGTGTGTGTGTGTGTGTGTGTGTGTGTGTGTGTGGCAATATAGCTCAAGGTAGATAGATAACACAGACCTTGAGCTTCTCCTTTTGTGTTTCTCACAGAGTATTGTATTTCTCGATGCTGCAGCGCATAAAGAAAATGATCAATTTGTAATGATGCTTAGTTCCACAGTTCCTTCGCAGAGACCCTCCAGTTCTCAAATAAACACTCACTCAGACTCTCACACGCACAAAACACACTCGCACTTAATGTCCTCTCTGTCCAAGGCATGATACATGCAGCTGCTTGAGTGGCATTGACTCTTGCTCCTTTCCCTTCTGTCTCAAACACACACACACACACTCTCTCTCACTCACACACACACACACAGAGAGAGAGAGAGCGTTTGCAGAGCCAGTTCATCACCCTCACTGACACGGTGAATTTACAATGCCGTCCTTGACCACGTCTAAGCCCCCGAGATCCACCTTCACTCGTCAGGAGACAGATTGGGTTGGCAGGTGGGGCCCCCGCCCAGGCCCACATTTTTATTTGGGGCATAAAAAGTAATAAAACAGGGGGATGATTGGTGCTTTTTTACTGCTAATCACATGTCCCTCCATCTCAATTAAAAAGTTGTTTGCATAAACAGCCAGCACAAACACGCAGCACCTCATTCAACCTCCTCCCGCTGTGCCACTGAGGTGTGTGCGCGTCGGTTTCTGTATTCGTGTGTGTGTGGGTGTACCTATCTTTGTGTCACCGTGCGCACGCGTGTGAGCGGGCGTGCACGTGTATCCTGCTGTCAGCGAATTCTCCACAGAGATAACCTTGAAGGAGAGGCTGTGTGCTTAGCTCTGATACTGAATGCCAAGCTGCAGCGTCGCTCAGCAGTTGCGTTCCCAGAACTTCTCTGAGACCTTTAGCCACTTCTGCGAGACTTAATCCCAAAGTTGCGATGAGGTGGGCAGCCTTCAGTGCTCCAGACGAGGCGGCGCTCACACTGTCGCCGCTTGACGGTGGAAGTGTGTCTCACTTTAAGTACAGGGACCCTCTTTGAGAAGAGCTGACGAAAAAAATAGTGTTTTTAAATTCCGTGGTAACCTTGGACAAATGATATGATGTCTCTACTGAGTACAGCCTCTACACTGTCACACTACTGGCAAATATCGACATGAATATATCTTTATTAGCATGGCTGATTTACCTGTTAAGTGGCTCCTTCACCTACTGATACTCTCCCCCACCACCTCCTGTACTCTTCTTCTGTTATGTCTTTTCAAGTTCCTGTTCAGTTGTGCAACTAGTACTCCTTCAGGGGTAATACTTCATTTGTGTCATTCATGGTGGTTTGAACACAGTTCAGGAATATTCATGATATGAAAACAATATTACTTAAATTCAACAGACCTTATTATTGGATTTTGACATAGGGTCCACAAGATAAGAGAATAATGTAAGACCAACTTGAGCTGATTTCTCAAATGTAACTTGCAGTTAATGGAATTACACAACCCACTGACACGCACCGAACCTGCGGCCTCAGGGGCCCTCTGTGTCTGGGGTTCGGGGGCCAGCTGCCTGCTTTGACGGTTGGTAACGCAGCCTTCTTGATTACCTCCGTGTATGTTGGCAGATACACAAAACAAAATTGTGGAGCGATAAACTGCAGCAAGTGTTTTATTGGTGCGTGACGGATGTTTGAGCGTGCTTCATGTCGATTTTGATAATGTTTTCTGTTGAAAATGTACTGTTAGCTTTACTAATGCTGGAATCTTTAATGCTGAAGGTTATTGTATAGCTGTACATCTTTTCATACTGTTTATTCATATTCTAGAAATGTTAAAAATACTGAGAATATTGGCTTATATATTGTCAACAAATGTTTTTATTATTCTCATGTATAGTTATCAGCATAGATCAGTTATAAATGCAGCTTGTTCATGTGGGAGACCATATGCTGGATTTTAGAATGACTACATTCTCACGCTATAGTAATTAATGCAACTGTTCAGTTATATTTTCTTGATCCCACTACATGATTTGACTACATGATGAAACTCCACACTGCCAGGGAATATAATTCTGGTGAAGAAATACTAAATCTCTTCATTCTATTTTCAGCACATTTGTTTTGCCCTAAAAAAAAATTCCCTCAAAATTTCCAGAAACATTAGTGAGGACATGACCTCAGTGTATTCAGTATTAGCTGCAGGAGTCATGCCCTTTACTCTCCTGGCTAGCCATCAATCTGTTTTCTTCTCTTTCCCACCGCTTGCCCCCCCTCGCCAGGCTTTCTCTCTGCAATTTAGCCTAAGTTAATGGACTCCTGCACATTCAGCTTCGAAATGTTGTGAAGTAAACAGCAGCTCATGAAATATTCACCACACTCCTATGTGTGTGTGTGTGTGTGTGTGTGTGTGTGCGCGCAGTCAGCCGTACCCGACCGAGCCAGGTGACTCCCACACACCCGCTCACAAGCAACCGCATGCATATAAAACACTGGGGCGCCCCAAAAAGCTAAAGGGTGTCTCCGCATCTCGGCTGCGCGCCAGCAGAGAAGCAAAAAAAAAAAAGGAGCACTGGGAGTGGGAGCACTTTACTGCTGCTGAGTGAGTCAGACGGTTTGCTGATATTCATACTGTATTGATGAAAAAATAAAAAATAAAATCAGGGAGTCATATTCAAAATGTAATCGTGAAGGCATTTGTTGCAAATGGCAGGAAGCAGGGGAGCAAACATTTCAAGTGACAACCTTTCCTCTTGCAACATTTATGTTGTTTTCCCCCTGCCGCTGCTACTTTTTGCATTAAAACATTATAATCCATTTTTTAGTGCCTTCCCCTGATTCTTTTTCTCTTTTTACATCCTTGTTGTATCCAGCAGTAAGTGTCTTCGGTCCTGCTCCTTTTGTTTGAAATGTGTCACGCCCGTGTACCCGACACCAGAGTCATCCATCCCTCGGAAACAAGGACGGAGGCTGAAGGGTAGCTGGATTGAAACTCGAGCCCAGCTGAGAAAATAGCTAGAAAAGCTGCTCAGTGGCCATTTGTAGTAGCCTGTGGTGCACTGGCTGAGCTATTAGATGGAAATGAGTGTAGCTTTATGGCTATAAAGTAGTTTGTTTCTGAAGAACAACTTGCTCAGCAAACAATCCCTGGATAAATAATGGTTAACAATTGCCACCAGAGGTACAGTCAGTGTTTCTTTTGCTGCATTTCTATAATCCAAACACCTGCAAGCTTCCCCCCTCTGGTGCTCATAAGCTGATGTTGAGAATCAGACATCTCGGATCAGGCTGGTCACACTCCAAATTTCTTTTATCAGATGTTTAATGCAGCTGCTGCCCAGTTGTCAGTCACGTTCGGCTTCCCCTGTCAGACAGATATTTCTGCATCACAACTGCAGATGTGTCAACAGCTTTTCTACTTTCATTTTCCCATCAACGTCCTTTCAGTGCTGCTATGCATTTAGTCTCATCCCACTTGTCTGGTTTTTTAGACATCGTATCTCTGTCACCACACTACATGCCATAACATGTACCAGATCTTGCTGAATAACCCCCTCAGGGTTGCCCGTAGCAACTAAGGCTGTCGCGGTGAAGGAATTTCCCCTGCAGTGATTTTAGGGTGGCTCAACAGCACTGTATGTGGTCGTATGCAGTATTGGTATAAGGGTTTAGGGTATAAGGGTAATAGTATGTTTTATGGCAGGAAACAAGGGGTATTTTCACAAAAAAATATCCCTTGTTTCCTGCCATAAAACATATTATTTTGTGGCAGGAAACAACGTTGGCCCACAGCTGAGTACCCTTAAACGAGCGATTTAGGAATGATGTCTGGCTGGACGCGCTTTTTTATTGTATGATTGGTGGAAAACTGCTTCCTCACACAGGTTACATTCAATATAACTGAGACGAAATATTAACACAGACTTGTTTCTTATTACCGATTATCAGCACCAACTCCTGGTCAGCTGACCCGCTCAGTTATGAGGGCTGGGCGCCAGGTTAGCCAGGATGCTATGTGGGGGGGGCTCAATGGACCCCCACAAATGACAACTGGCAGGCAGACCAGACCACGGGAGCCGCCGACAACATTCACGGCTGAACTAGAGAATGAGTGAAGAGAGGGAGCAGCGGTAGCGAGAACAAAGCCTCTGAATGAGAGAAATAAAATGTTATTTTTCTGATTGTTTCATGGCAGTTACATCCTAAAGCGGAAATAAATAACCATCAAATACTCAACAGATCATTTACTGTGGAGACAGATGCTTAGTTTCAGTTTAATTTTCCTCCTCTGCATTTCTCCTCTTCATTCATTCATTACATCCAAACCAGTGTTGCAGTAAATTCAGAGAACAACAGGACAGATCTCTGATGCTTTTTCATCATGTGTGAATACGGCTTTTCAAGCACTGCCGTCATTTTTTAATTCCTTATCAATCTAATTTGCATGACCTACCTGGTACCCCAGAGTCTGTGGAAACACACAACGGGAACTTGTGGTTCCTGTGATTAGTTCCTCTGGTTTTAAAGCACCTGGAGCTTTTGGTGGAAACGGTGCTTAATACACTCTCCTGCACCAACGCAGATGAGAGGCGACAGATATATGCAGTATAGATGACACTCCCTTCCAGTTGTCCCCCAGCCTGGAGTGGTCGTATTGGTGTAATAGAAGCCACCCTTATCCGAGCTCCATGCATAATTCAGAGGTGGACTTCATCACCGTGCTTATTGCCTGGAGACCGGAGCCTGCTGATAGATGACCTCTGCTGCGGCCTGAGTCACGTTGAAGACTCACTAGCAGGCCTGAAAACAGGTCATCTCTGCTGACCCCTGGGGGCTCCTGCATGTTGCCGCGGCGCTGGGGTATTTTGTGACAGCGGTGACAGTTCGCCCCGCAGTTCCACACTTACCACGTAGCGGCTTTACCGGCCAAGCAGGCCCCCCTCGGTTGCCGTGAAGCAAGGTGAAGGGCATTGTGGGAGAGCGACGATGTTTGAACCACAATGTCGAGGAAGAGGATTTGGGGAGCGCGTGTAGGCGGTGCACAAAAGAGGTTCTATTTATGAACAGCATAGGCCCACATGATCCTTCTATTTACTGTATACAGTAGGAGGACTGCACATTGAAAAGGACGCATTTCTTTTGTCCAGAGAAGCTAAGACCTCACAATCATTTTACTTACAGGATGAGGGAGGAGGGGCTTGGTGGGAAGAAAGTGGAGGAAAAAAAAAAGGGAACCACTGTATATGGTTTTATCTAAAATACCACAGTCAGCATATCCGCCACACAGTCCAACTTTAAAATGATTGTGCCACAAAGGGCCTTTATTTATTTATTTAACTGGCATTATTATAATTTCCATTATTTATGTAGCCCCCCGGTTTGTGGAGACTCGAGGGAAGATGTGAGCCGTGCACTCGGCTGTATTGCTGGTGGAAGATTACGCCGCCAGATCTTCATCGGTGGAATAAATTGTAGTAGAGTGTCATTTCTCTTTAATCAGGCCACTTTCTGCTGACACAGGATTTAGTAAATGTGTCCTTATTCTACTAGTAATAAGTGATCTGAAACTATCAAGAGGCGGCATGAATGTGTTTCTCTTCTCCTTTGCCATTTCATCAAAGCCAAGGCTAAGCTGAAAGGCATGTTGAAAAGGAACCGTGAAACCTTCTTCCCTCATTTCCTGACACCATTCACTAGATTTGATAATTGTCATTATGTGCAGTTAGTAGAGATGGTTTTCATTTTTTAAAAGAGATTTAACTAATAATCCTCTGCTTGTTACCTTTTGAGGTAGAGCACATATCTTTTAATAATGATTATTGAGAGCTTTCATGATTTAATTACAAGCAGTTGATCCCAGGTTCTGCTCTTTAAACTCTACAAACTGTGTGCTCCCAGTAACGTGACTAGATAAGCTCACACTGTTCTACAACCTAGACTCAAACATGAAGCTAAATTTGCTTTTGCTTCTAATGGGGCTCGACTTTGTTATAATTTCACAAATTCTTGTAAGCTCAGGTTAGAGTACATTGCCATTTCCAGTAATAAGAACTTCGCATTTATGACCTTTTTATTGACAGATGTGCTTTTCATTGTGCTCTGTCTTTTTATATCTGATTACGCTGGGGTTGTTTTTTCTTCTTTTGACCTTGTAAAATGTTTCTAGCATTGTTTATTAAAGCCTTTAAAGTCATATTCTATCAATTTAATCATGCATTTCCATAAAGTGGGAGGATTTGCAAGAGACAGATTTAAAAAAGAAAGAAAGAAAAAAAAAAAACAATTGTCAAAATCGAAACAGCAGAGAGGCTGAAATGTCCTGCCTAGTGAAGCTTAAAAAACAGAATCCTACCATTCCCATAATGCCATTCAATAGAGTGTTTCATTACACCTTGCCCATCTGTTAAATGATCTTGTCTTTGAAATTTCATGCCCTCCGTTTTTGCAGGTTTTCTGTTAAATATTTGACATCTCAAGCTTAACTCGAGATAATCCTGATGACATCCTCAGGGTTATTTTTTCAGACTTAAAAAAAAAACTCCCTCCAGAGCCACAGAAAGCATTATACAACTGTTTTCACAGGCTAAAGAGCACTCACCGTGACGAAAATAAACTGACCTTTTTGTGAAAAATCAGTGGATTGCCCTTTAAAGTAAAACTGATTTGCTCTTTCTGTGTTCTAATCAGATGTAAAACCAAATTTTAGCTTTTACTTTTAATATCTTGACCAATATCGCTGTCAGAAGTTGGCCAATATTTACAAGGCCATGTTCATTTGCCCAGTGTTATTATTATTATACCAGTAATATATTACTATTATAAATTGACTTTCAAGTATATGTACAGTAGAGCATCTCTAGGTAGGAGTGTTATTTCAAAATTTTCCATATCCTATTGACAGTGCTTGCGTGCCTCATCCAACTGTTTTATATTTATCAGTTTTAGTCTACTGAACACAAACCTCATTATAGTCCCCTCAAACACAGTGACAAGGGTTTTTGCAGCCTGCCTTTTAGTAAAGTCTCAGCCGTGCATTAGCTAGTGGAGTGCTACCCTCTCGCAGCTCTTATTTTCCATAATAAAACACAGCTCAGCACATCCTTGTCCTGCATGCATAAAGAGGAGCCACCTCCGTGTCAGCCTAGGTTAGTGGCGACAGCACCGTCAAAGAAGAACCGTCTGCACGGATTTCAATAATCCTGCGTCATTCAATAAGAAATGAAGGAGGATAGTTAGCACCTCATTGTTTCCACGACCTCAGCTGCTGCATCCTGGGCAGTTTGCAGCAGCGGAGCATGAACAGTCTCTGTGGTATTACAGCATGGCACCATTTATGTCCTACATATCAACTATGCTGCCACGGTAAACATGATGAGCTACTGTTAACCTACTTCCGTGCTACCAGGCGAACCCCAGCAGGAACGCTTTCCTGTGTCTCAAACGCTCACAGGCAGAAACACCAGAGACACTGCGACGTGTCAATCAACCCCACCAACACCACTCACATCAAGTCTCAGATGCTTGGCATTATTCCAGCGCGCTGTGGTATACACTCAGAGATGACGGCGTGCATGCACACGCACTTAAATATTGCACGCACACACGCAACCACCTGCCAGTCTTCATCTCATCATACGACTAGTCTCAGTTTGCGTGGCAGGGCTTTGTTGGGGGGAGTTGACAGCGAAGGTTGCTTTATAAACCCGGCACGAGTCCATCTCCCTCACCCCCGCTGCTTTGGGATGAAGGGAAGTGATGATCCAGGGATTTTTCGTTCCCTCTGCTCCATTGAGCTCACCACATCACCTTGACAATGTTGCATTCTGTCACGGGGGGCAACGGGAATGGCAGCGGGTGCTCGGAAAGGAGGAAAAACGGTTGAGAAGAACGTTTGTGTGATTTTTTTTTAGCTAACTCCAAACAAATCCATTAACTGTCATGCCTGGAGGTGCTTTAACTAAAAATGAGAGCGGAAATGCTAGAAGTGGGTTGTGGTACAGGATGTGGTGTGCAATTGTGAGAAAATAAAAGATGTATTCACTTGTTAATGTGGGGGTTCGTACTGTGTATTTGTGTGTGAAAGCTTTTGAGACTAGCGTGTGTGTTTGCGTAATGTGCAAGCAGGCAGGACGTAGAAAGTGGAACATCCCTGTCCTGCCTCAACAGCATTGCAGCATAGCTCAGGGACGGCACATCACTATGTAAATGAAAATTGCTCTGTCATGATGATCAATCCTGGAGTCTGCTGAGACAGGGTTATGTCGGGACTAGTCAGCAGCATCTTGGCTGTATCCGTCGGTCTGTCCGCCCAGTGCTCCGTTTCCGTATGGCACTGTATGAGGCGTGACTAGTGGTCTGCCAAGTGAATTATTGGCCTTGCTCTTCAGTTGTTTTAATTTGTCTCTGATCAACAAGCACTTAAAGTGGTTTCATGACAGCACTTTTTAGTATAAGATGAACTAACTCTCTTGTCTTTCTTTGTTTCTGCAGGACACAACTCCAATAAAAGAAGAATCCTGTGGAACTGGAAGAAATCACTGAGGCGGTTTGGGATAATCTGGCCAACACGGAGCTGGGTGGAGAGGACGGGACACCAGTCAGGCCGTTAGAAGACAGACATCTGAGCGTGCAAGCCATGCTTTAGCACACACAGGAGAAAGGTGGTCGATCGTTGGATAACGCCCCCCACTTTTTCTTGTACAATCCAGAACCAGAAACACACGCATCACCCTTTCGTCTTCGTTGTATACCATCCCTGTAAAGATGCCGATGCCAAGGTTGGCACTGTGGCACTTGTGGTGACAGGGCACAGAGCGTGTGCGCACATCCGGCAGGCAGGCCGGTGGGTCGGTGGGTGTACAGGCACACCAAAAGGCATTTTTGGGGGTGGGTGTGGTTGAACCATGCGGCCCTGGGCAGGTTCATGGCGTTGGATTACCCTGGTGCTGTTGGCCTGGGGCACGCTGCTCTTCTACATTGGTGGTCACTTGGTGAGGGACAGCGAGCACCCAGAACGGTCCAGCAGGGAGCTCTCCAAGATCTTGGCCAAGCTGGAACGGCTCAAGCAGCAGAATGAAGACCTGCGGCGCATGGCCGAATCGCTCAGGTAACAGAATGTTACAAAGTTGCTTATGTTTGCCAACACTGAACACCAAAAAGATTTTGCCTCAACATCAGTGCATTCACATTACATTACATTGCAAACCGATACTGTGGAATGAACTGTAAAGCTTATGTCAAGTGTTACTGTTAACATTAAGCCTTACCCAGGTTTCTGGTGGACTTATATGGTAGTGTTTCAGTTACCAAAAAGAAAATAATATGATGATATACATGTTGAAAAGAAAGTCTGCGACTAATAATGCAGATAACAAACTTTACTGTTGTTCTGTTTTTTTATTGAGAAACTAGGAAGGTAGCTGAATACATGCAGATGTCAGAAACCTGAGCGCTGTTAGATTCATGTACCTGTATAATCAGGTTTCTCCATATCCAAAGAAAATATCCCAAATACAGTTAAACTGAGATGCAAGTATTGACATAAATATACTCCAAACTTAATACTGCCAATAAACTCAAAGCTACTGTTAAAACAGTTCAGTAAAAGGAAAAAAAGAATGAATCAATGCATCTATTACACAATCATGGAATCAGTTCGTAGACTAGATGTATAAATCATAAAAATATTTGACCGATTGATAAATAGTAAATGTAAAAGTACCAGTTAGTTTCAGCCCTAATCAGAAGCAACAGCACTGAACTTAAAATGTAATTCTCTCATTTTCCATTATACCGTACAGTACATCATATTCTTGTTCTTGGCAGGAATGCAGAAGCATTTTTAATTAATGGCAGAGTAGAGATTAATTAGTAGTAGTTTTTGGAAGTTTTTATCTGCATTCGCAGTTCCTCCTTGGTCCAGTCCATGTAAATTTAAATTATAGACTGCAGTAGTTAAATGTATAATTGCTCAACATTTTGTCATTAATAGATATCTGGATCTGAGATTTTGGGGAAGCTAATGTAATGCATACCATTTGTTTGCCTGGTCAGTCCAGCAATTAAATACACCCTCTAGCTCCCCGGTAGTCTAATCAGAGTAATTCTATAAATGCCAGAATGCAGCAATGAGATGATTGTTTCTTTAGTTATTTGTGAAATGTTAATCAGCATCTGATTTAATCAGTGTGTTGTGTGTTACTCACAACGAATCAAATGTTTTCACATAGTTTCAAAAAGTTGATCAGTAGTATTGGAAACACCTTGTGACAGATGGATGGACTGTCACACACCTCAACGGATTTTATTTTGCCAATATAGGCAAACAATAGGACGTTGTATGAGCCCATTAACCACACAGCATAGTTCACACATTCAGGCTACGTGTAATAAAGAGACAGATGGCTCTGCTCTTATCGCTGGATGCCGACAGCGTTTCTCTTTACTCATAAACATTGAGTCTGTGCATGAGTGTGTACGTCTGCGAGTGTGCATGCATGTGCATGAAATGCAGTAGTGTGTCCTTGTGTGCGCCATATTAACAGGGAACTGGAGCTTCAGATGTTGCCATCGCTGCTCATCTGTGATATTGCGATTCACTTTGATGTGGGGCCCTCATCAGCGTACACAAACACGAAAAACACGCACACACGTTGCTTCAGACAGCTTGTCCCTGATTAAATCCCTTGCTTTTGTAATTATTCAAAATTGGCTCAAAAACAAAGGTGGAATTCATGGCATAAAAAAAAAACAAGTGCAGCTTTCAGTCGACCAGTGTCCAGATGGGTCCCCGACACACTGCACGCTTGTTGCTTGTTATTGAGTTCGCTTGTTGATCTGGGACTGAGGCCTCCACAGTTGTTTACTGGGGCAGCGCTACAGTGCCTTCTCAAGTCCCTCCTAAGCTTCAGCTAAGTATCCAGCACAGCAAGCCAAAAGCAGACAACTGGCTTGCTGAGGTTAAGCTTTATGAGTTATTGACAGAGACAGGGGTTGGTGTGTCCTCTGTTCAGGTTTGTGCCTTTGTGCATGCATGTTTGTGTGCAGCAGTCAGATACAGGCCTAGGAGAGAACTAGACCTGTGCCTCATCCCGTAGTGTCTCTTATCCTGATATTAGAGCCCTAATAGACGCAAAGAGGCTGTTAGCGAGCTGCCCGTCTCCTGCTACAGCCCCTCCCTTCTCCATTCATTGCCTCCTCCGGTTCCCCATTTCACTCCTCCTTCACCTCCCTCCTCCTCCTCGTTCTCCTCTGCCTCACTCCACCACCAAACTGCTGACAGAGGCATGGCACTGAGCCAGACTCTAGCCGGCAGGTTGTCACAGACTGACTGACTGACTGTGTAACAACTCACTAGCTCACTGATCGACTAGCTCAACGCATGCCTAACCCAATTCACCGTCTTACACGTTCTGCAGATTTAGACTGAATAACATGACTCTTTCAATGTTGTAGCTACATTAGGCAGAATCGGTTTTTCGCAAGCCTCCCGCTGATTCTGGTTTCATGCAAAGCACCTACATTAGCATTAGTGCATTCATTTTCACTTGTGCAGCGCCTGTTGAAAATGTGGCTGTTGGGAACAGGCTGATTGCTTGGCCTTCAGTAATGCGGCTCGCAGGTGGTTTCTCGAGAACCACTCAACCCATCAACAAATCACACCTAAAATTGCTTAAATGCAGTGAGTGGAACATTTCATGTTTTAACACTCCCCAGACAGCCATACTAATTATTCAGAATTTCAACTTCATAAACTGCCCTCCAGCTTCAGCAAAGGTGGTCTGCAACAAAGATTAGATATCACAGTCAGTGGTTAAACTCTGATGTCACGCTCGCCACCGTCCACTTTCCACAATAGAGGATGAAAGTGCTGGACTGCCAAGACTGTAAAGAATAGTTATTCATCAACACAATAAATACAAATAAATGAATAAATAAACAGAGATAAATTTAGAGTTTAACTCACGTAAAATGATTCAGAAAGAATTAATTTTCATCAGAAAATTAAAGTTTTCTTAATCTTTTATACTTTTTATTTTATACTTTGTCATTGCTAACAGATAGTTATTTGGGACTATGCTATTTCTTGGAACAAAAGCATTTTTTAAGCTGTTTCCACCACTTTATTTCCAAATTCAGCAGAGTCAGTGTCATTGAATGGTGATGCACAGGGCACAATAACGGATGGGCATTACAAGCAATAATAGCATTCAACTTAATAGCAAACATGAGATAATCAGCTGGCTGCTATTATTGCTAACAGCTAGCTATTTGGGAGAAGGCTATTTTCAAGAACAAAAGATCTTGAGAGCTCATACTCGACACTGCACTTCCTTGGGTCCTTAGCAGTACACCTGCCAAATGTGGAGTTCATTGAATGAACGGTTGTCAAGAAAATCAAAGGACATACATACATACATACATATACAGACTACAGACAGTGACTCCTTCCATTTTAGTTAGATGAGTGGCCTCATAAAGATTCAGATCCATAAAACTGACATTATTACAGCTTAATCACACCTTTGTGTTGACTTGAAGAAGAAACTTGCTGCAAAGAGACTGATTTATAGTTTGGAGGATTTAACTTAGTGTCATCCCACCTCTGCATCTCCAGATTGACGTGATTAATGAGCAGTGTTGTGCATTCATTACATACCTGAAGGGATCGTGTTTATATCGTCTCATTTGCTTCATGATAGAGAGACAATCATGCTGAAGCACTTTGCCTAGGATATCGATTGGCTTGATCACAAATTGCAATTTTGCAAAAATTTCAACCTGCTCAGTGGATTCTTTGCACGCTACTGGTCATGTTCCAGTTATTTCTGCTGAACTCTACATAATTTTTAAAATGGAATTGTCATGTGAAATTAATCAATCTTTCAATCAGCACTTGGATTCAAATTAGGATCACCTGGCTGGCCTACACATTCAGTCCAGTGATTCGATTATCCGGCCTGAATCCTGAGTGATTTGAGTGACAGGCAGTGTGCCAACCTACCAATCACCCAGCAGCATTAATGAGAGGTGAGCATGGGTCGAGTTGCTCAGTCTGTCTGGCTCCGCCCTCTCTGCAGCTGTCAGTCACCTCGGGCACGAAGCCACGGCTCCTGCAGAGGCAATGACATGCGGCAGTCTGATGGTGTGACATCGGAGGGAGCGAAGGGTGAGAGTGACAGCTGGGCTGAGCGATGAGGACCTGATCGATCCCCGAGGCATGCCAACAGAGGGGTGGAGGGAGGGCAGGGCCAATGCAGAAGGGGCGCAGAGGAGGAGGGGGGGGGCATGATGGATGGCGTGAGGACTGCACTAAGTAAAGAGCAGCAAGGAGGAAATGAGGACTGAGGGGATGGGAAGAGTTGCAGAGACCACAGTTATCACACTAATCTCCCGCATATGTTATTTTGGCCTTTCATTGGTGCCAACTGGATGAGACGTTTTGCATTGCGCAGCACCAGCAGAAAGAAGTAGGTGATAAAAGGTAGTGCAACCCCCTTTCTTTGATCAATCGCTTGTATGCCACTGTTTCAATTGACCCTTTGGTAGGGGCAATTGTAGGATCAGACCTTTTGGGGGGCTCAGCTCCTAATAAGAATTTGACATACAATGCCCTGCAAGGGTTAAAAAAAAGATTTATTTGTTTTTAGGGGTGGTGAGGTCAAATTTAGGGGTGCTAGAGCACACCTCAAAAGAGTTTAAAATCTCCCCTGATCTGTGGTTAAAATCACTTCCATCTGGTAGACCCTACAACAAGTATTTGCATAAACCACATAGGGCTGCGCGATATGGACAAAATCAAATATCACAATATTTTTGACAAAAGACTTCGATATTGATATTGATTCATTCACAAAAACATTTACCCAATGAGATTTTTGACAAATATTCATCAGTAATGTGGATATAATGACAATGTGGGTAAAGGCAAATAATAGAACAACTACAATAGTCTGGAAAGTTAAAACACTTATCCCATATAACGATATATTATAATATCCAAAATCTAAGATGATATCTAGTCTCATATCATGATATCGATATAATATCACAGGATTCAACATATATTACCCAGCCATAATACCATGTGACCCACATCTAGAAAAGCAGAACCCACAGATTGAGACAAATTGTTTTTCCATGCAACATTGGAATTGTCTTTTAATGGCACAGACCATTGACCACTTCACCTCAATTACTCTCTGTCTTTTTTGCTCTTGTGTGTTTGCCAGATCGCTTCCGGCTACATTATCTTGTCAATGTTTATCTACACGTGGTACTTTCTTTGCCTCCTTTGGCTCTCCATCTTTCACGAACCATATAAAATGTGAAAGAAAAACTGCAGGGTGAGCCTGGTGTAGTTTGTACCTGCGATAAGGCCCCTGCCTAGCCACGTGTGAAGAGACAGTGAGTGGATTAATTTATCCTGTAACGCGTGGCCACGGCGGCCCCAACCCATAAGATGCCGCCACCGCTTCCAGACCTGAGCTCCCATCGACCCGGCCGTCGCTCAGGCTCAGCGAGGGAATGTCGACTACCGCACACACTGGCCCCATTGTGGGAGCTGTCTGTGGTCGGGACATCTCTGTCAAGTAGGACTCAGTAAGGGGCAGAGCTGGCTCACTCTGAATGTACTGAGGCGTCGAAGCATGCAAGGCAAGAATGCACCATTCAGAATCAGTTTACTCTGGATTACACTGAATCTGTGGTCGCAGCCTGGGTACAGCAGAGGAAAGACACAAGATAAACTGATTCGACATATTCACACAAACACAACAGAGGTACCCTTCTACTATAGAGCATATACAATATAACGCATTCAAACATTATACATGGAGGGTAGCATTGTCACCAAACATATTTAGCTTTCCTCACAGGCCCTTCAAACCAATTTTGGGCAGTGGTTAGCTGGTTTTCATGGTCATACCAGACTTTTCCACCCATTTATGGTGTTTACTTGCCTTTTCCTACTGCCGCATTCCTGTGGTTTGTTAGCTTGACTTATTGGAGTCAAGTGGTCCGGTGAAACACGCTGGTGAGTTCCAAGGAAAGGCTGGAACGTGTCAGTCAAGCGCTTGATGCTTCACAGGACATGCACACATTCATATATATGGAAACATGAAATCAAAGTTCCTTCTTTAATTTAAAAGAAAATTGGGTTCATGTAGCCCCCCCCCTTTCGTCTCCACCTCAACACTTGACATCTCCATCCATATGTATGGGTTTCCAGGTCAGCACATGGGTTTTCTATTGAAGAGTGTATTAAATCGTACCACAAGAAATATGTGTATGCCCTGCAGTGCTACCCGAGCCTCCACCGTTCAAACTGCTCCACCCGGCTCTGATCACCCTCGCGAACTCCACGGTTACCGGGTGCAGGGGCGGGAGCCATCGGAGCAACAGCTGGGCCAGCGTTTCAAGGGGTTGCGTGCTGAACCTCACCTGCTCTCCAGCTCGGTGCTTTAGTGCCGGTGGGGCTCATCACGTTGTATTTCACTCCTCAGTGTTCCCCCACCCCGCTCCTCCTCGCTCCCCACTTTCCCGCCCCGCCCCCCCTACTCAGAGTTTTTCTCATCTGTTACGTCTCTTGTATCGTTTGATTAAGACGCTGCTGAATCCAGCTGTCTTGTCTAGTCTCTGCTTCAGGTCCTCTAGAGATACCGTCAAGGATCGTTTGTGTATTTGTATACAGCGTTTGCCTCTCCTTCTTCCTGTGTGTGTGTGTGTGTTTTGATTCCGCTGAGTGTGTGGATGTATTTTATATCTGCATATCTAGGCCGGGGGATGCTCGTGTTTTTTGCCTGCGAGAGCGTTGCCTCAGCAGTTTCTGTCTCTTCGGAGCATGTTAGCTAACCTCTGTGCCACGTCCGTATTCATTAGCCTGTGCTGGTCTGGCCTACTTCATCTGTTCAAGGAAATATTGTGTTGCTTTATGTTGGACTTAAAGGAGTATTTAAAACCCCTGGGAAATGATGTCACTGAGGAAACAGTCCTATTTCCTGTACAATAGTGTAACTAGCAGGTTAGGGTGTGGCCTTTAGAAGATATGTGGTGAATATTGTTCGGACAGACTTTAGTTCTAAGAAAAGGAAGTGAGGCTGATACTCAAAAAGGAAATGCACCTGGATCTTATTTCAAATGATCTGTGTCAGGGAGCTGAAAAACGAAACGCCACAGATTTCACAGAGGAAGACACACATGAATTTAAGACATACATGAGCGTCTGTGACCATCGCGCAGTTACATAACGAAGGAGTGGAAAATATCCTCGCTTTTCTTCTCCGTTATTTCCAACGGCTTTGAAGCACAATGCTCAGTTAGTGCTCAGTGAAGTGGGAGGCCAAGGCTTCTCGGCTACTGGGGCTCGAGCGGCGAAGGGGGAGCTGTGCAGCAAGAAAGAGCTGTTGCAACTTTAAAAGTCTCATCTTTATGCCTGCCAGCGACTGATGTTCCTCACTCAGGGAGCAAATTGAGTTTGCATGCCTTGATGACTCATTAACATGGCCTTTGCAGCACTTCGCCGATGCCCCCCCCCCCCTGTGCATTCGAACATATTCTTTTTTTAATAGTTTTATGTAGAGGAATTGATTCGGTATAATGTCAGAGGCACTTTCTTGTTTTTTTGCTTTTTTTTACTCCTCGGCTGATTGGAACTCTGTGTTCTGAGCATGTCATTTGTGTCTTCATTACACACAGGCGGTCGTTATTCAGTTCACTGAGACTGAGCTGATTTAAATCTTTGCATCCATCGTGTAGCCCTAATTAACCAAACACGAAAAATATATCACTTCAACACAGATTAGTTTACATGTATGAACTTGAAAATAGCTTATTTCATCAATGTGTGTATATTAAATGAACTAAAAGGCTGCACAAATGCAATTTAATGTGAGTACATTTAGTGAGCCATTTAAGTGTGATCCTCAAGCACACATCTCTAACATCTACTCACACATTTCATTAAAGAAGAAGATGTATAGATCTATAGATATCTGTGCAGCTCAGTGGCAAACAGAAAAGGGATGATGGGTTGATTGTGACCTACTTGTTGTGGTTAGACCTTTTTAGTTCGTCACACATCTAAGACAGAATAGACGCCATTGCAGCACTAATGCAGCATACAGCATGTGGAACACGACAGGGGTTTTCCACAGTGGCTCCTGATAAATGGTCGCAGTACAGTAACCAATTAGGTTTAATCTATTTACTGCACTGGAATAGCTTTGATGTAGATGCAGTGTTTTTCTAATTGAAGATAGTTGTATCTAAGTATGTTTTGACTTTAATACTGTATTTTTCCACATTACATTAAATTTGTATTCATTATAGAATTAAAAGGTTAGCAGATGTAAGTATTGTATTATGAATTGGACGGTTATAAATTGGTCATGCTAAGAACCAAAGGAGAGAAGTAATCTGGCTTTTTTTCTTTTCTTCTCTTCTTTCACTCCTTTGTGCACTTTTTAAAGTTTTATGTAGTTTTTTAAAAATCAAAATCATGTCAAAAAAATTTTCTTTTACCGATTTCTCGTCTTCATAATTTCACATTCAGACTCGTTGGATGATTTAACAGGATGTAATGCTCAGATGTATTGCTCAGAAGTAGACGGGCTGGACCGAGCAAACACGGAAAGTGATGTAGTACTTTGTACATAATCTTGAGCTGAAAATAAATAAAGCGGGACAGGGCTCTAGGAGGTTCCACTGCAGTGTCTGAGCAAATGAAATATCATTTTTAATGGGTAACACTTAAAGATGCCAGCCTTTCCACGACAGAGCTTTCAACGCTACTTTTTAAATCCAGAAACGTCCAAATGAGAATCGAGTTACCCCCCTTTTTAAGAGACTATACATGTCAGTTCAATCAGTGAACGTTAAGGTGATAAACTTCCTCACTGCCTCTCTTCTCCATACTCCCACACCTTGTTAAATACTATTAAATCTATAAGTCAGAAGATATAAAATGAAGCGGGATTCTGCAACCCAGTAGCCTTCTCCTTCGCATAGATTCGGGTGGATAAGAGGAATTTGACATTTCCAGAACAGCTACCGTGTTTCTCCAGATTAAAAATCATGAGGAAAGACTAATCACTGCCTGGCGAGTGGCGCGGGAATGGTTGATGTTGGTGTCTGAGTCAAGGAGAAAAATCAATCATCATGGTACAGCCTACTTTAAATAGCGTCTGTGTTATGCTGATTCATTTGAAGTGCTGTAGGGCCCAAACATAAGAGAAATAAAACTGTGGGATTGCACCAGTTTGAACAGATCTCTACACCCACTTTGTAAATCATAGGAAAATTGTGGAATAAAGTGACCTGGTAACTGTTATATTGAGCCAGTGCTGAAAACAGAGCAGTCAACAGAAAACACACTGAGAGCAATTTCAATGATTTAGTAGTTAATTAAAAAAAATGAACAAATAAATAAAAATATAATAAATCCAGACTAAATAAGCAATTTGAAGATGTCAGCTCATGATTGGTATCATTAATGATTCATCAATAAAATATTGATAGCTTCATCGATTATGAAACGAATCATTACTCGCCGCACTAAACCGAGCGCATTTTAATTCAGTTACACTTCCAAATCTTTACATTTTGTGTTTACTGGGATGTCAGTTTTTACAATATCAGCAATGTCTTTCAGCAAAAGATAATTTTTTTTGCGCTCCTGTTTCCTGGCAGCAGAGCGCACATTCAGCCACGCTCACTCCATCTAACCCTCTCCTTGTGCCTTTTGCTCGTAGGATACCAGACGGTCAGGCAGAAGCTGGGTCCCTGGCTGCGGGGAAACTGCGCTCCCTGGAGGACCAGCTAACCAGAGCCAAACAGAAGATCCACAGCTTCCAGAAACTCACTGGAGATGGTAAGCAGAGCAAGACCAGGGTTGGGGGGGTTGAATATACAGTATGGAACCAGGCAGCAGTTCACTAGTCCAGCGTTAAACCTCCTCAGCAGCGATGATGGCAGTGCCCGGGTTATGTGTGTATTTGCCACTCTAAGCAGTGGTCAGAGGGGGCAGGGAAGCTGTCAGGTGAGTGGGGAATGTGTGAATGAAGTGGAAGCGGTGTGAATACCCCAATGGCAGAATAGGAGTGAGAGGGGGGAGAGAAAAGAGACAGACAGAGAGAGAGAGAAAATAAAGGACATGTGAGCGTGGAGGGCAGCACAGGGTCAGCCTTTCCATCTTGCCGCAGGGGAAGAAAAAGCTAAAAATACCCTCCAGCTTTTTTCCACCAAGGGAGGGAGTGAGGAAAGACAAGGGAGAGTGAGATAGGAAAGTTTTTAAAAAAAAGACACCACCACCACCACCTCCTCCTTCTCCTCCTGCTTCCTGCTTGAGGCTGTTCTTCCCATCCCTCGATTTTTTTTTTTGGTTTCTCTCAGCAGAAACCAGAGCAGGCAGCTGTGTTATCCATGTGGGTTACTCCACATTGTTTGGCTCGGGTGGGGTGTAGAGTTCCTTCCTGTTGTTAGAACTGTGCAAGAAAAACACACGAGAGAGAGCTACGAGGCACAAAAGCAGTGATCAAGTGCGTCTTAATGAGGTCAAAGCAACTCCAAGGGACACAGAATGAAAGAGGGAAATTTTAATGGTTATATTCCGAAACGTTGCTCTGTGCCATCAGCCTGAAGCTGACATAATCTATTGCACAAACATTCCAAAAACCTTTTGGCATGCTTGTTCCTTCTAGCTGTATTCCCACTGAGGTGCTTTGAAGTTAAAGTCACAGATTGGTAGTTTTAGATCATACCTGCGCCTCAAATGTCACACCAGCTGAGCGTCTTTGTTATGTTTTTTGTTGTGAGCTGTCCTTTCATAACCTCAACTCCCCCCCCCCCCGTCCTTCCCCGCAGGACCAGGGCCCACTCAGGAGGAGCTGCGGAGGAGGGTGGAGAATGGCGTCAAGGAGTTTTGGTACTTTGTTCGCAGCGAGGTGAAGAAACTGGCCAACGCAGAACCCAGCGAGAGGCAGAAGTATGCCGACACGCTCCTCCAGGACTTGGGACACCAGGAGAGGTGGGTTTACTATGACTTGAAAAGGCAGGGAAAAGATGACAAGCGGAAATGTCAAAATGTTCCACAAGGATTTACATCTGTGGCAAATCTGGTAGTGAAATCAATAATAAAAGTTAATTGTTTCTTTGGGCTGTGAATATCACCATAACCTCACAGCACAGAAGGTGGAAGCACACCTGGCGGGGCCCTAATGTTGTGCAGTTAGCATGTTCTTTACCCGTCTGCCTCTCCTCCCCCGGTTTAATCCTGCATCCCAAAGTCATGCACGTTGGTGAACTGCCCTCAGGTGTGAATGTGAGAATGAATGTTCAAGCCTGTCAATGTGTTGTTGTTGTTGTTTTTTTTAATTCACCATGCATAACAAAATTTAGAGACAAAATTACTTAAAACAACCCCCCCCCCCCCCCCCACCAATCAAATATTACAGCAATTTTACTGCTCAAGGGCACATTTGGCATTAGTTAATAAAGACCTTTCCTAAATAGTGGTCTGAAAGCCTCAGAAGAGCTCTATTCTTTGTATAATTAAGCTAAGTGTTAATGATGATATTGTGTGATGATGTAGGCTTGTGACATCATTGGTCTATTGCATTTTACTAAGCAGTCAGCTGGCACACCTGGTACAGTATAGGGCTTGCTACTGAAGCTCAGAGGTTTATAGGCGCTGGCTTAAATGTATCCACAGCATAGAGAATTAAACTGTCAAATACCATGAATTGACACTGAATCCTTGGACAGATTAATAATCTTATTCACATGTTCACTTGTCCCCCACCACCACCACCCCTGACCATGTTGAAGGTTGGCAGAGCTCTACTGGTAATTTCGTGACATCACTTCACTCCATGCACTAATAAGGATAATAAAGGCGTAATTTGTGGAGCCCTCGCAGGTGCATCCATGCCAAAATGAGAGGCGGTGAGATGTCAGTCAAGCACGGTCCCGAGAAGAGGTTTAATCAGCCAAAATAATTCAAATCAAATGTGTGAGTGTACCATAGATGTGCAGAGCCTTAAAACAGTACCCCTGTGTGTTTGCAGCTGTACTTTCTTCTGATGAAGGGTTTAAACTGAAAGCTTGATACAACAGATTAACCTGTGTTACGTGTATGTGTGTGTCAGAGCTGTGATAGACTGGCTACTTCTTATCTACTGCATGCTAGGATAGGCAATGAACCTTAACAGAAAACACACACAGAGTGTATGGATAATAAAGCAATGATTTTGATTGTGAGTAAATTTGAAAGCCAAAAATTCCAAATATTCTCTGTTTGTAGACTTCATCTTTGACTCTCTGAGCTTGTGATGGGCATTTTAATCATTCTTTTTAATTTAAAGACTAAACAATCAGTTAAACTGATTCTTAAATTATTAAAATGAAAGAAGATAGATTCATCTTTAATGAAAATAATCATTAGTTGTAGCCCTGGGTGTATGAATATTCTGCTGCCAAGGGAACAGCTGAGAATCCTGTAAATAAGTGTATCAGTATATTTAATCTCTCCTCATTTCTTCTTAATGCATTCAGTGTTGATAAGAGACTCTCAAGCTTCTCTTTAGCACCGCTGCCTGATGATTATGTCAAAAGTTGAAACTAGGACATTTTCTAAGAGGCCTTGAAGGCAGTACTTTAGGCAGTTGCTAGGAGACAAAGGGCAGAGGTCAAAGACACACCCTCTCTGTCCTCTGGATGGCAGGCTTCCACACAGCTGAATGAAGAAAGGCCTGGTGTCACTTAGCCAAGTGTTTCATTGTAATCCTGCTGAAGTGGCTTACAGGGTCCATTGTCTTACTCATCGCTGCCTAAGCAGCTTTCCAAAGACTGATTCCTCGCCTCATACACACAGAACGGCACGGACGCACACACATACACTGACACCGACAGACTTTTCACATGCATTCACTTTTCTCAGCCCTTCAGATTTCTTAGTATGTGCTGCAGGCAAAGGCTGAGAGAGCCGGCACAGATAGGGGCAGAGGTGGAAAGAGCAATGAAATGTTTGACTTGAATAAATGCACCGCTCCTTCATTTAGATTCTGCTCAGGAATGAGGTAAGAGTCCTTGTCTCCCAATTTCCCAAGTAAAATATAGATGTAGCACATTAAAAAAGGATGCAAGTACTTACCCTGCTCCCCCAATGAAAATGATCAATGCATTATGAAAAGCTTTTTTTATTTATAGTTTTGTAACAGGTCAAACTTGAAATGTCTGCGAGAAGAAACACAAACACTTCTGCATCTACATAAGAATACATCATAACAAAACATATCGCATACTGTAATAAAACACTGTATCACTATCTATTGTGATACCCAATATTAGATGAAAACAATGTAATTAAGCTGAAATAATGTAGTCATTATTGATTAGTCTAACGATTTAAAAAAAAAAAAAAATCTTTTACAGCCAGCTGTGGAAACTGTGTTCCCAGAGCCTACGGCAACGTTTCTAGGTATCTTGTTTTGTCAAAGATATTCAGTTTACTCTCTTAGAGGAGTAAGAGCACCAGACAATGTGGACAAAATACACCTACAAGACTAATGAATAATCAAAATTGTGATTATGAATGAATGGATTAACTGTTGCAGCTTTAATCTACCTGTTAAAAACCCCACTGTAAATCAAATGAGGATTTAATTATTACATTTTGGGCGAAGAAAAATCAGACAATTTTTACTGACGACTATTGAGATAATGACTACATGTTACTCCATGTTGTATTACACAGTACATATCTAAACATATCCAATGTGAGTTCTAAAGTTATTTCACTATACCTCTGAGACTATACCATCCACACTAATAACACACAACTGAAACTGGAGTAAAATAACAATAAAGAAACTAAAGTATGTGTTTATTGCAGTGTTTGTAACAATTAAATCTACAGTATAAAATACTGCTGCAACAGGATGGATAGGACTATGAAGGTGTGATATCCCAGGAAGAAGAAAGAGACACAAAAACAATCAAACGTTAGTTTAAGGTTGAGTTGAAACTCGCTGTTCCTGCTTAATATCCACTAAATGACTCACGCTGTGTCATAGGACAGCACACTGAAGGCCTATAATCCAGTGAAAGAGAACCTTTGTCTTTCCTCCTTGCTGCCCATCCTCTTGTCTCACCTTTTCATGCTGGAATTATACACCTGAAACCTTGTAATTGCTCTCCGGTTGGTGCAGAAAAATAAGCGCTTACAGCTGCTCTGCTGAGAGCCGCCAAGCCCGGGGGGTGGGGGTGGGGGGCTGCAGTCTAAGCATCTGCAGTTTAAGCCAATCAAAAGTAGCAGAGAAGCCCACAAGCTTCACATGTGCCCCAAACCAAACACACACACACATACACTTACATACAGCATACATAGCTCCGATACATATGCAGGACTTCATGGCTGGGTGGTGTTCCCCCGTCTTGCTGCCAAACCCCCTCGGGGGGGGGCTTGTCTGTTGATTCCTTCCCGTTACGTTTCGTACCCGGCGAGGTTCGCTTTTTGCTTCCCGCAGACGGTCGCTGATGGCTCCCCTGCGCGCGCTACTGGAAGGGAGTTTGACATCTGTTCACATGCTGCGGTTCCAGCTTCAAAACGGGACAATGAGTAATGATACCGCCTTAGTTGTGGAGAAAGGCAATGTTTACCATGCCGCACTGTTAAAATGGGACGCAGTACATTTAAAGTGTCTGTGTTTGTGTGTGTGTGCGTGTGTGTGTGTGTCTCTTTGCAAGAGCTACTGAATGTATGCATAAGAACTCTCAGTCACACAGGATGTGACTGATTTGGGTCAAAGAAGTGAGTAATAAATTAAGCTTGCATAAGTATGTGTGTGTGAGTGCATATGTGTGTGTGTGTGTGATGTGTTTGCATCTGCCCTTAGCTGCACATATCAGAGCTCTTGGGCATGTTTGTAAGTGGATGGTCACGATATTTGGCAGTGTGTGACATGTACACAAATTCGCTGTCAGAGGCTCGCAGATGGCAGACTTAATCCAAGAAAGAGGGAGACAACCAGAGAGACACCACTGTTGTCATTCAGCGTGACAGAAACAACACTTTTTCTATAAATACGTTTTAAAGCATGTTGAGCATTGGTAATGTTTAACACGTAGTATAGTGTTAACACGCTGTCTGGTAGTCAAAGCACCGCTCAGTATTGTGGTAAACTTCTGTTGACTACATAATCCAGCTGGAGTGCACACAGATCACGCGACTCACAAGTAGCTCTAACTTTTGTTTGTCTCTTGGAAATCACAGAGGCCTTGTTTATTTATTCTTACGTGTTCTGGAGGATAGGCAACCACAAAATTAAATTTTTTTTAAAAAGGCATAATATTTTGACAGAAGTGAGGTCAAGGGCAGCTCTGTATGCAAGATATGCAAATACACAGGTTGCAGTGTATAAATAATTCAAGTTCACTTAGTCAAGATCGCATAACTTCTCTGCATGTTTTAGTAGGTGTGATCAGTACGGATGAAAATCTTCTACAGTGATGGATGTAATGTTGCTTTGATGTACTGTGATATAGCACATTATTCAGAAATGCAGCTGAGAAATATGTTAAAATAACCAGGTAGGAACGTCCAGGCAATATTAAGGTAGTTTGAAGTCTTTACGTGTCCAAAATGTTCGACCCAATCTGAAAAGGATCAATGGAGAAGCTTCCTGAACAAGATGAATGCATTTATTTTTTCAAAAAGAGACCCAACCAACTAACTATAGAGGACCTGTGGATAATCAAGCTGCAAAAGCACCAATACATGTTATTTTTCTCTGCAGTTTACAGATCAAACCCTCCATCTCACCTTTAACAACACTATTTTGCTTTTAATGGTCATGATGCACCGTGTGATCAGACCTGATGTTTCACTCAGTTATTACATAGAGAGTTACATAGAGTATTCACGACAATACTCTGAGAACTACTCCCACCTGATTAGACTGACTCAGTCTGACTAAGGTCTGGGTTCAGGTCTCAGTTAATTTGAACTTTGAGGGCGTCCAGGAAGACCTCTATCAGAGACCTGAAAGCAATAGGAAGTTTGAGTTTGTTATCTCACAGTATCTAGTGTCATATGTCCAAACACTATATCCAAGCAAGCATTTTCCTCTTCCACACTTTAGAATGAATTTGAATTGACTTTGAAATACATGTCCTGTTGTGCGATTGTGTCTGTGAGCATGTGAGGTGCATGTCCTAAATCCCCATGGTTACTCGTACCCCTCTCTCCAGTTTCCCATCCCCCCCTTTTATTTACATCCCGACCATCAACTTATAATTGTATCCTTGTCACACATTCTGAATGACCGCTGCTAGAATTAACTTGACGGGCATGATAGAGTTGTTGATGTGTTAACTGTGGACATGAGGTCATATATTTAATCATCTTTGAGAGTGTACACATATTTCCAGCTACTGCCTAATATCTTTATACTGTGTAGTATAATTGTGATGTCATTTAAAATCTTATGGCTTAATGGTTGCGCCAGATGTTGCCAGTGTTACAACAGTGAAGCGCCTGTCCTGAAAGTGGGGTTGTATGTTTGACGACAGTCCGTAAAAAAAAGTTTGAAAGTACCAACCACTCTAGTTTTTCCTTTTATGAGTGGAGGCTGTTCGTTATTACATTTGATGTCCATAGATTGGATGAGGAGTGGTGTGCAGATCATGTGTCTGCAGATACTGGTGGGAGTGTTTGTATATGGAAAGGATGCTGCTGTTTGTGCCCCTTTAAATATTTACTTATAAACATTAAACAAACTGTCAGTGTTTAGTTGGTTATTTAAATGTGAGCATAAATGATTACATTTCTTGAAATGTGTGTGTGTTTGTGGTTGCAGGTCCATCATGACAGACTTGTACTACCTCAGCCAGGCGGATGGAGTGGGCGAATGGAGAGTGAAGGAGGCTAAAGATCTGTCGGATCTCGTCCAGAACAGAATCACCTACCTACAGGTATCTACAAGACACACCTGCTGCTTATCAGCTGGTCTTGTATTCTATCTCTCTCTCTTTCTCTCTCTCTCTCTCTCTCTCTCTCTCTCTCTCTCTCTCTCTCTCTCTCTCTCTCTCTCTCTCACGCACACGCACGCACGCACGTACACATACACACACACACACACACACACACGCACACAAACTGAGTCATACACACACCCTCATATAGACATACAGTGTGAGCATTCATGTGAATGTTTCCCTCACACGTACAAATGCACATATGCGTTTTTGAGGACATCTTTCACACTTGCTTGTCTCATTTGCACCATCCATAACTGTCACCATCAGTTTCCACAAGGAGCAGGTGAGGGGTGTGACAGCAGACTGTTTCAGCAGTCGGATCTGACAAGCGGGATCCTTGTTGCTTGTCAGCGGTTTAGTGGCGCGCACACTCACACATGAAAACACACTGGCACACATGCATAAGCACAAAATGACAGGTTGGCAGACATTGCATATGCAGAAATGCAAAAAACGTAGACGCAGTGCAATGATAGACACAAACACACACACACACACACAGTGGCTTAGGCTCAGAAAGATATACGTATGCTTCCAGCTCCAAACACACATACACAATCTGAGACCCAGGACACATTCACTCAACCCCTGCCACCCCGCTCCCGTTCCCCAGCTCTGGTGCTGCCGGGTTCCGGGGTGGGGCGGTGCAGCACCGCACTGGGCCCTGCAGCATTAATGAGCCGGTGTGTTTGATGAAGAGGACCCAGTCAGTCTGGCTGGGCGGAGACAGCACCACTAACAGCTGCTGTCACCACCGCTGAGGGATCACACCGCTCCACCAGCTGCCATCACTAATTCATCACACACACACACACACACACACACACACACACACACACACACACACACACACACACACACACACACACAGAGTCGTGCACAGATGGACTCACCCACACCTATGCAAGCAACTGCTGCACACACACACACACACACACATGCTCAGCCACAAGATTGATGTGCATGCTTGTACGCACAGAGCTGCTGTATGTGTCTCTTGCTATTGCTCACACACACACATATGCTTACATACACACATATGTATGTACACACACACATACACACGGTCTCCTACTTCCTATCCTGCTGTCTCTGCCACCCGCTCCAGCCTCTCCCTTCATTCCTGGTTTAACTAACTCCATCTCTGCGTCTGCTCCATCTGTCCACTCACAACATGCAGTGAACATGCCTGGCTCCGTCAGATGGATTTCTGTTGGACAAGCTTTTCATTCATTTGTGCAGTGTGATATGCAGCGCTATCAAAGGATGGGCTCACATTTTTTTTTCCAACATCTGTCTTAAAAACATACTCACTCACCCATAATTTCATCGAAACAGTTGTTTCTGGCAGCAAACATCACTCTTAAAATATCACCTCTCCTGGAATAAATGGGGTCATTACAAATTAAAAACACCATAGCTTTGGAAGATACCCACTTAATTCGACTAACTCACACTGCTGAAATCTTGTATTATTGACAGATAAACTTTGGACTATATTCTTGGACAGAACGAGGGCTGAATTTTGTACCCCATCTGTTACATTGGAAGCATATTAGAAGGGGATCTCTAAAGGGCCAGTATAAACAGGAGGAATGATTACTGGGAGCAAAAACCACTTTAATGCACCAAACTTTTTGTTTTAGACAGACATGAAAAATTGTGTGTATGATTTTTAAGTGGTTTGTCTGCTGCACTTCCCAGAGATCAGTACTTTAAAGTTATTATTAAGATTTCATTTGCAGTTGATTTGGCGACACCTGTGGTTACTATTGGTAACTGCAAGTGTGTTTTGATCATTCAGGTTCCAAGAGTTTTGTGTCGTCCTTCTTTTGATTTTTTTTTTTTATACTGAATTTTAAATTGAGTATTGTGATGGTGGTGCTCTCCTTCACAGCTCAGTCACTGTGGATATGGGCTGCTCATATTAACCACACACGCTTCTTCTTCTAAGTGATGCACTGCTGCTGTTTCTGCAGACTTAAAATGTGTCACAGCCTGTGCACCACATGCGTTTGTCCTCCAAAGAGCTCCCCGAGGCAAATATAAAGACATTTAATGAGCACGATATTAATTTCTACATTTAAAATATTATTACAACAAAATTATGTTACAGCAAATCTGCAACAAAGAGCAGCAAAACAGACATTCTCTGTACTTAAAGAAGAATGTTGTGGTGTCTTTCTTATCATGCACAGCTTCCTTTCATTTTCCAGTAGGTACTCTAGCTATATGGGAATCGCCGTGGATAATTACCTGAGCTTGACAGACTATTTCTCATATTCTTCTCAGCCACATTTCCTACACAAACAACGTCACTTTGGTCTCTCTGAGCTGAATAACTCTGCAACTGCCTCTGTGTTTCACACTCGAAAAGCAACAGCCGCTTGAACGGGCACTTAACCTACAGTACAGAGCGCTAGTCACAGGCTGTCTTTGTGCGCACATCTGCCGTCATTATCCTTGAACCTCGTCTCTCGGCGTTCCGGAGTCATTCCGCCCTCATCACCATCAACCCGGTATGGCCTCCACGCCACGCGGCTCTCGCCACACATCGATCTCATGCAGACGCTGCGGCTCAGATGCCGATGCCTGACAACAGAAAACAAGTGTGACACAAGGCCTCTTGTCAGAAGGCCATTGTAGAGTGAGTTAGCTTACACCGATGGGGCTGCTGGTGAACAGGCAGCCTGTAACTCAGAGGAAATACCTGTGTGGGTTGTGCTGTCAGCTCTATGGCTGCCCTACTCTGTTCGTGTTATTGAACAGCAGTGGTGGTAATCAGTTTTCAGTACCTTAAGGAGCGTCTCGTCTTCCTCTCCTCTTCCCTCTCTCATTTCCTTTCCTTGCTTTTCTTTTCTTTTGCCTCATGTCCCCTTTTGCATGTCATCTCTTTTGGTTTCTTATTTTAAATTTTTTTTAAATCTTCTCCTTTCCTCTTCATTTCCTTCTCCTATCCCTCCTCCTCCTCCCTCTCTTCCTCTTCCTCTCCTGCTAGTTTGTGATAGGCAGCGTTAGCCGGTGGGTGCCGGGCGGCCTGATTACTGTGAACCATCCACAGCTGCAGCAGCCTAATGAGGAAAACACTCCCATCAGCCGGTAATTGCTGTTTAGGAAGCTGGTTGGCACGAGTGTTGCGGAGTCGCTCAGACCGGCTGCCGAGCGAATCACAACCCGCCCAGCGACTCATCGACAACACAGCATGTGTCACTCTGCTGTGTTTTTTTTTTCTCTTTATTGTGGGTTATTTCCCGCTTTTTTTCCACACAAAAAAGAAAAATTGTTTCTTCCCCTCATTGCCTCTAATTTGGTATTCTTCCCCTCAGACTTTGTCTGATATTGAAGCTAATTTATGAATGGAATGAGAGAGTGAGGTGGGAGGGTGACGGGAAGGTAGAAGAAGGAGATGGATCAAGAGAATCACGGTGAAAGGGTTGTGAAAAAAGAGAGAGTGGTAGAAAATAAGAGGAACGGAGAACATAGGGAAAGGGAAAAATAATGAGAATGAGAGAGGAAAAGAGGTGGGAAAAAAGAACAGGATGCAAAAAAGCCACAATGAAAAGTGAAAGATGAAAACAATGAAAGAGAGGATGCAAAAACATGAAGGAGGGATCAAAAAGAAAATGATAAAGATGACAATGTTTCTATTTTTTATTGTCAAGAAATCTCATGAAAATACCAACAAAGGGTTAGTCCCCTCTCTGGGCATCCTGAGCCCATTCACGCTTAGTACTTAGCCTGCAGAGCCACTGTAGCTGGGCACTCTAGTTTTTAGCAAACTTTACTTAAACAGGAAGTGCATTTAATGAGGACAGTATTTTCAGATACAGATTACACTTGTATTAAGCACAGTGTGAGCGGATTGACTTGAAATACAGTGCTCATGTTCACTTTAATGAAGCAACATGTCACAGAGTGCAACAATGTGGCTCACTGATGTTTTTCCATAGTTTCTGCAAAACAATGGAGGTCTATGGCACAGAGGATAAGCTATATTAGGCTTTTTGATACACAGAGACAATGGTAGAATATGTTGGTTTTGATCTTTTTACAGGATTTGTTGACATTTATAAATTAAAAAAAATACAATATTCGCAGCATTATTCTTCAACAATGAAAAGGAAAGGGGTGGATAGAAGTGATGGAATAAAGAGGGGGGTGGTGAGGGTATTGCGGAGAGAAGGAGAGAAAAAACTGGCAAGAAAGGCAAACCAATAAAAAAAGAGAGAGGTATATTCATAAAATTAAAGAGGACGTGTGAGTATGAGACAGGACAAACAGGTGCAGGGAACAACTACAACAATATCAGCCATGTATTATTATGAGTCAGAGAGCAGGGCTTTGAGAGATACAAGACGAAGGTCAAGCAATAATAAAAAGTAAAATTGTTGAACCATTCTTTTCCTCTCTTCCTCCTCCTCCTCCTAGAACCCCCCAGACTGCAGTAAGGCGAGGAAGCTGGTGTGTAACATCAATAAGGGCTGCGGTTATGGCTGCCAGCTCCATCACGTCGTCTACTGCTTCATGATCGCTTATGGCACCCAACGCACACTCATCCTGGAGTCTCACAACTGGCGCTACGCCCCCGGCGGCTGGGAGACGGTCTTCCTTCCCGTCAGTAACACCTGCACCGACCGCTCTGGTGCCTCCACCGGACATTGGTCAGGTACGTACAAACACACTACACGCACATATTGGATCCATTTAGAGCTACTTTTCCTGAGCTTGTGAGTTCAGGACCTCCCAAGACACCTGGGATTGGTTTTTTGATTATTAAATAACCCTAACTTTTACTTAGACTTTCCCATCTAAAAAAAATGGAGTCTGCCAGACCTCGCCGTTGTGCTGCTACAGCGAAAACAAAGTGTGAATTCTCTGGCTAAGCAGGACTTTGCAATTCCTGTTAAAGCACTTTGGCAGCCAATGTAGCAGCAGCAGGTTACTGTTCAAAGGTTTCACTGCCAAGAAATCCTGTGACTTGATTTCAGTAAACAACCCACTCCTCTGACCTACAGTAAGTTTCGTCTCGTAGCGTTTGATAGAAAGGGAGATTGTCGGGAATAAAATGTCTGCAAGACGTTTGTGCATCTTTTGTGGATCCAGGCTCTCCGCACAGTTTTTATCATTTCCTGTACGCTGACAACATCTTTCTTTCATCTGGGGAATATGCACAGTAACTGAAATGTGTTTCAGCAAATATAGCAAATGTGTAAAGCAGTAACTGAGGAGAGTAGATGTTTGTCTTAGCTGCATCCACAAGTGGCATAGATTGACCAACAGGTTTTTTTTATATTTTCACATCAACAGCTTGTGTATTTCATTCACTTTGACCTCAATTTTTAATCTACTGTCAATATATTGTTTATCTCAGAAGAAGTTTGTCAGTAGAGGTAAAGTTTTGGCAGGTGAGTAGCCTTCAAACTGAACCTCTTGATTCATATTTCATGTTCTCACAAGTACCTGTAGAAACACCACCACACCAAAGTAACATTGTGGTGTTTGCCCAGAGGTTTATTGTTGGTCTGAAAGCAGTGTTATTGACTGCACTCCCCGCCTCATGGAGCCTGGTCGGAGAGGGGACTCAAGGGGCCTGGTTAGGCTCAGCCCAAAGAAATAAAATGGAGCTACCACCCGCAAGGCTTGGTGTAAAGTGCATCCAGGGAAAATGGCTCCGGGCATGTGTCATTTTGGCTTTCTAGTGGGAAGAGATCGATAACTAGAGCAATGAGGGAGGTGGGGGGGTTGCAACGACCAAACTCCCAGACAGGGGGTAGACTTCTTTCCCCAAGAGGCAACAGACGCCTTTGGGGATCTTCACAAGCCTCTGAATGAGTACAGCTGTGCGACTGGGCACTCCTAATAGAAAATACAGCACGGTATAAAAATATAAGGGGGTGTATTGTGTATTGTGCAGGTTTTTTTCACACAGTGCTGTTGTCTACTTTGCATTTTACTGTGAATGAAAAGCGTGGTACAAAATTAAGAGTATTATCTGAACACAGCTTTTAGAGTGTTCCCTGAAGAACGACAGGGTTCGTACAGGTTGACGCTGGGCGTTGTGGAGAGGAAACCCTCCTACAGTGTTGTTTTCTATGCCCACGGGACAAAAAAACATTTTACAGTATCCAAACCTTTTTAATGTGCCATCTGAGGTTCTGCTGGGGGAATTTCAGTGCTTACAATGGTAATGCTGGAAAAACCTGAAGGGAGATGACTGGGAGGAGAAACCTGTCTGATCTGAACCTGAGCAGTATTTATTATTATTTATGTGTGTTATTAGAACTCTGCACTAGTTATGGATTGTCCATAATGAACACCATGCTCGAGCATCAGGTAGTTCATATGTATACCTGGCACCATAATACCTTAGACCGAAGATCGATGCACTCTTGTGGATGAAATGGATCTCCCTACTAGTGCAAATGTAGCAGAATCATTTGCACATAAGATGGCATAGAGCTGCGAATCAAAAATGTGATATTAATATGATTAATAGGTAATCCCACAGTGTGAGTGTGTTTGCCTCTGCTAAGCCGACAAAACCAAAGCATCCATAAATGAAGATCAGTGACGGTTTGGAGGTTTGACTATCTAACTGCACCTGCCTCTCTCCCTCCCTCTCCTCTTACTTTCTCATTCCTTTTCTTGTTCTCAATGCTGCATCCTTTCAGCTCTCCATTTTCCTCCTATCGCTTCATTTGACTTGTGCTCTCCTGGGCTCTCCCTTCTTATCTCCTGCTGTCCCAGCGCCTCCCCTCTTTTTCTCCTGCCTTTCATGTGTCCTTTCCCACTATCCTAACGTCTTTCTATGGTGACTGTCTTACAAACAGCCACCTATAGATCCATACATGCCATCTCATAGCCAATACCCAACTCATCACAAAAGCCGACCCTATCCTCGTGCCTTTTTAGAATTCTGCATTCTTATCCTTAAAAAAGTCTTGCAGTATTTTGTTGTTGACCAAGCCAGCTAACTAGCTAGGCATAGCTAATATAAGCCTGTTGGGTACTTGGTTATGCCTGTGGTCATGCCTGTTTTGTTAACAGTGAAGGCAGGAACATTCCTTTGGGTACAGGGCCACAAAGGGATGCTAAAGCCTTGGATTAATAAGTAGATATACATTGAATAGCTCACTAATTAAGTGGAATGTTTGGCCATGCCAGTTCATTTACAGCTTTTGACTGTAGTGAATACTGATGTGCAAAGGGGCCAGCACCTGACACTAAATTGCAATTATTATGTTTCACCTTTTAATGGTTAACCAGTGTCTGTTGCCTGTTATGCAAATGCTCAAGTTATTTTGCATAGTGCCAGTAAACTCTACACCTACAGCAAAGTCTCCTTAATGTTTGTTACTCATGCTGTCCCCCTGTGTCATTTTTTGGTAAATATCCACAGTCCTTTCTCATCACCGTTACATACAAATGTGTGTACTGTTTCAGCCTAAGTGCATTTTACACTCAGCAATTCTATGTATTTGTTTGCCTCATCATGTGTTTGTGTGTGGGAAATCGACTCGGTTGGTATTTCATGGAGCAGCCCTACTAGATCCCTTCTCATCCCACCTTCCCTCGTATATCTTTATGTGGTTAGCCCACTTTTTGTTAAGTGTTTCCCTCAGGATGCGAGACATTTATAGACAGAGAGAATGCTTGGTGTGCGCATCTGTGACAGGGTATTTCTGTCAGGAAAACATATAGCTTGGAGGGGGGGAATCAAAGATAGCGAAGAAGTCATTATGGGGCTTGCTGATTTTCCTTCTGCAAATGGGAAATGGGGGGGAAAAACAAAACATTTCAAGAACTTTCACATAAAAACAGAAATAACATTGCAGTATACCCGGGGGGGGGGGTGGCGGCTGTCTCTGAAAGTTCTTCTAGCCTTCCAGAAACCATCAATTCGGCACTCGTACCCACGTCACGCTGTGTTTGCCCAGGTTTGCACAGGTGAGAAAGTAGATAGTTTTTGAACTCCTCTGAAGCTCTTTTTTTTTTTACTTCATCAGACAACGGCTTTCATCACTTTTTGTGTGTACCAAAGTGTGCAACAGTATCAATGCCTTTCAGAAGAAACTCTCTAAAAAGTGTGCACCGTTTTCCCCAGAAGTAAACTGCGATTACCAATTTGACCAGACATTTATTGCCAGCTTTGAGTATTTGACCCAGCGCTACGGTCTATTTAACCCACTGTTGCATAATGGTGTTTTACCACAAGGTTTATGTTCAATGGACAGCATAACAGCGCTGTTCCATCTCCCAGGCCTGGTAACAAAGTTCTGAACACTCAGCAGGGGAACCAGTCTTCATGTGGAACAATGGTTTGTTGATCAAAGAGCTAATTTGCCAAAGAGAGTGTATTCCTTTGAGGTTCTCTGTGGAGATATTACTGCCTTATTTGAGTGACTCTGAGAGCAGCAGGAAAAACATAATGTTCCCTGCCATGTAAAGACGGAACAAGAGTTCTCCAAGTTCATAAACTCCGTCTCAAATGTATTATGAATTGAGATACTCGATATTTTGCATCTGGATGGTGTCACGCTCGGTTCTCTGGTTTCACAGCTATGTTAATCTTATGGAATATTTATTAGGCTCAGTGTGCATCACAGGTTTAAAATGCGGTGTATCCATTCTATTTCAGTTCAGATTCGCATGCTTTAAGTCATGATGCATATAGAAAATGAATGCAGAGTCTTTGGAGTTGAGATAAAATTCAGTAGAGCTTTGTGATCTAATTAAGTAGCTGTGGGAGGAAGACATACTGCATATCTGTACATTTGTGCCAAGAAGTGCAGGCCTCAAAATATGCCCATTCCCCCTTATGTGAATCATGCCAGTGCTGTTATATAAGCAAAGACAGGCCTGGGAATATTTTTTCTGTTCAATATTTAATGCTTCTACCAATTTATATTCAGTTCATGCTCCGGCATACACACACACAAATTGAAGCCCCTGTTTCTGTTCTTGTTTTTAACATGTTTTTTATGTACCCTTTCTGTGAAAGGCCATTTTTAATGACTCATTATGCCATTTATATGGAAGTGTGTTGCGGAGGCTGTGTTTGCTGTATTAAGGCCTGTCTGTGGTGGTTACAGAAGCCACTTTAGTCAGACAAAACACAGGGCTCAAACTTGTTTTTACGTAAATCAGGGGTTTACACACACACAAGGGCACACACAAAAAAAGCTCTCCTCGGATTTTAAGACTGAAAGAGAGTGAAGGTTGTGTCTGCCAGGCATATCCCTTCTGGTGAGATGAGATTAGCTGGGGATCTTTTGTGTGTGTGTGTGTGTGTGTGTGTGTGTGTGTGTGTGTGTGTGTGTGTGTGTGTGTGTGTGTGTGTGTGTGTGTGTGTGTGTGTGTGTGTGTGTGTGTGTGTGTGTGTGTGTGTGTGTGTGTGTGTGTATGAATGTGTGTGTGTGAATGCACATTTCTTTTTATTGTCATTTTATTTGGATCCTCATTAGTTGTTACTGTTGGACCACCTTTATTCATTCTGTTCACAAGAGCCCGTACATGTGCATGTTCATGTCTGTGCTGTGTATCTGTCTACATGGCTGTGGGAGAGCGTGGACAGTTGGTCTTAATGTGTTTGGAGGGTCTGGCTGTGCAGAGGAGCTTTCTGATGCCCAGAGAAGTGACCTTCGTAATCAGCCCTGCTCAAACCCCTCTGCCCAGGGCTTCTGCCAAGCAGGACTCAGCCTGAAGGGGCCAATGCCAGACAACCAGCCCCGGCTCCAGCCTCAGCATCAGCCCTTGGCTCACATAGCCTTGATATAAAGGAGCTTACCTTGGCCTTTAAGCAAGGATATGCAAAGAGCAGCTGTCAATCACAAAAGCTAGAGTTAAAGTGGTTTGGATGAACAGTATGAATTCATTCTGGAAACAGAAGAAATTATTATACAGGCCTACTGAATAATTGTGAAATATCACACTGCATCACAGTATAATATATATTTATTTAAATAAATAACATATTTTGTGGTCGCTATTTCGAAATCAAAGCACACCGAAAGACCCCATTCGCTTGCAGATGCTAGTCAGTTATTTCAGTGATATTTGACTCACTGATTTCATTGATATTTGATGATAATATGTGGGGGGGGGGGGGGTTCTCCAAAGTTGATCAAGTGTTCAGTCTTATTTTCTGCATGTTCCTCTTTGGCCCATGCAGGAGAGGCCCATGATAAGGATGTCCAGGTTGTGGAGTTGCCTATAGTGGACAGCCTCCACCCACGGCCCCCCTACCTACCCCTGGCTATTCCTGAGGACCTGGCCCCCCGCCTGCACCGTCTGCACGGCGACCCTTCCGTCTGGTGGGTGTCCCAGTTTGTCAAGTACCTGGTACGCCCTCAGGCATGGCTGGAGAAGGAGATCCAGCAGACCACCGCCAAGCTGGGCTTCAAACACCCCATCATCGGGTAAGAACAATCTGCTATCACAGCTCAGTGTGTGTGGTTTCCTGTTCTGCTTTTTTACGGTTATAAACACTTCAATAGTAATGAGTTTTTTCTATAGTATTTCTCTACAATAATGTCTACAAAGTGCTGCACAATCAAAGCAAACCGAGGGCATAGGAATAAGAAAACAAAGATGTAGCTGTGAGGGCTGTGGTGGAATACAAACACTGCTTCGGGTGAGGTTAATACAAGGTTAATACAATAGTGTTCAAAGTAACTTAATTTGATGATGATACTACTTTATTCATAAGGATAAAACCCTTGACATGAGCTATCCCGTTTTCAAGGGGGTCATAACATACAATACAAACAAAAATGAGGAACTTAATATGAAGCAAACAGTATAAAGCATTAGGAAAGACATAAACAAAGCAATAAGCAATTCAACAGACTACAACACTACAACTAAGACAATCAATACACAATCTTAAGAGAGATGAGTACATTGGTAAACACAACAACTAGAAGCCCACAGAGAGGCCATGAACAAATGCTAGCCCCGCAAAAATATGGTAAAGAATATACATTTTACAGTTTATTGTATATTATATATAGGTATAGCATCATCTGAAACATATGCAATACATCTCTAAATAAGCAGACACACCATTTTTACATGTGAAATCGTGTCAAGGATTATATATTTGAAGGTAAGTTATTCCAGTGTGAAGGAGCCTTAACAAACATGCTCTGTTTCCAATTGCTTTTCTGACTGTAGGAATAGAGAACAGCTATTATGTAGAATGCCTCAATTGATATATTGAGGAATCTGGTACCAAAAACTGTTGAGGGTTAAGGGGATAGCTGTAATGTATACATTTAAAGATGAGTTACAGCCAGTAAATGTGTATTCTTATATTGCGTAGAGGTTATGTTGAGTACTAAAGGTGGATCCAAGAGCAGATCTATCTATTATTTGCTGTATTGAGGGGTAAAGGGTTAGTTTTGAATGCATTTTGATAAACAACATCAGCATAGTCAAGAAAAGGTGATATGAGATGTGGCAGTAAGTATTAAACTGTTTCTAAATCAAAATAAAACTCCAAAATTAATTTAGCAGAGAACACGATCAATGTAAGGTTAGACAGTCAAGTCATGAAGTTTCATAAACTCTATACAAATAAGTTCCATCATTACATGTTATTATTAAATTGATATATTTTGTTTTGAGGTCCTGTCTTATTCCAAAGACCCCATTGTGTAGATTTCGTCTTATTGATATTAGAAGTATATATGGCAGTATCATCTGCATATTTTTGAACAGAAGAATTAGAATAGATTAAAGGAAGATAATTAATAAAGGGGATAGGATAGTATTAGTCTTAAGATATTGGGATAACTTATTAAAGATTAGTTTTTGAAATACTTCAGCAATAGAACAGATTATTGTTATATGTCTATAATTATTTGGATCAAGAATGACCTTTGTAAAGTGGAGCAATGTGTGAATGTATCCAAATAGCTGGTAACTCACAGGTAGATACGGACATGTTAAACAAGTCAGTAAGTGGGTACTTGAGAATATGAAAGGCTTGTTTAACATCTGGATTCAATCCCATATAGTCCAGCACCACTTCAGAACTTCTGTAGGTGTTTTTCGGAAAGGAAAACTGTGACAAAATGAAATATTGCTGAACTTACCAGTGTATGAAGAGTTATATTGCCATATATTATTTGATTAGGAAATGTATCTGAAGTGTTTATCTTGGCTGTTATACTGTTATAGAATTATTTGGGATCTTTATCATTAAATTATTAGACAGACATTCTTAATACCTAGATAGAAGAGATAGAAATTAAAAAATAAAATCCCAGGCATTCTTAATAAAGGGTATTAATTGGTACCTCTACCAATTAATAGAGATTAGACCATTAATAAATAGGTTTACATTCTAAGTTTTAATCTATTATACACAGTAATTAACCGAGTGGTCACTCAAGCAGTCTGACAAAACAATAACTTTAATATATCTGTCAGGGTGAGTAACAAGTATCCAGTCAAGTAAAAACTGACATGTTGAGATGATTTGACTGAGTTCCTTAATAAGTGATGTTTAATTTAGATTTTCAAAATGTTTTTATCTTATCTTTATCTAACCAATTTTTGCTAAAATCGTCTAAAATATTAATTTCATTTTAAATTAGATAGAATCAATGGTCTAAATCAAACAGTTTGAAGAAAAAATATTTTAACTAACAGGCATTCAAAATATATGTGTAATTCAACTGTATGTGTAATTAGCTGAAATACCAAGTTAGAGGAAATGTATTTAATTCAATGGTAGTGTTTTGCGTGATATATTTTCTACCTTTATTTACTCTTTTAAGGGTGTTGCTTTTTCACTACTGCACTGCTTTGCACTCAAACAGCTCATATTCATGCAAATCAACTTGTGTAAAGAAATGTCATCACCCTAATTTTCTTTTAATAGCGGTGAAGCAATCTGCCTGATTCAGTCTTGTTGTCTGTAGTCCCTGTTTGTCTCCAGTTCAAGGTACTTTATACTGAGGATCTAATTATACCAAACCAAACTGATGTACCTTACTTTGTTTTATAAGGGAGGTAAAATAACTACATACATAAAGCATAATTGGCTTATTTTAAAATCAGTCAAACCAAACCAGACTAGGAAGAAGGAGCTTATAACACATATAATGACCACATTAAAAATAAATAGCCTGTCTGGTTTTCATTTATCTTCCGTAGTCTTTGTCAGTTAAAAGAATAGCATTGATGGTATTCTATATTTCAATTATTGTCAACAAATCCCACTAAAAAACCAAATACAACAATGAACTGATCCTACAAACAAGTATTATCTGTATAGCCAAAGCCTGATAACGCTTATTCCTCTGTGCCGTGGAGCTGTATTGTTGTCTAAAAATTAAAAAAAAAACATAGCATACATAATTAAGCCATATCATTGCACTGGCTGACATGTTCCTTCATAATGATGAACATGAACACTGTAGTTTATTTTGCGTTAATCCTACATAAACTGTCCTGGTTCTGTAATACTCACTAATGCACTAAATGTGTATTAATCCACCACTAAATATAGTCCCCGAGAAATACACTGTTTACTCATGTTCACGCCTATTTGCAAAAACCTACAGTGCCCAGCCATTTCAGGACATTGTTTGGTCTTTCATAAAAAATGAAACCAGATATTTTGTGACCTGTTTTTAAAGATTTACGTCATGCTATTGGTAGGAATGAATGGGCTTGAGAGTGGGTGCCAGAGACACGGGGAAGGCAAGCCAAAAAGTATTGAGAGACATACAAACACATTTTTTAATCTTGGTCTTTTCATGGTATTGGTTGACAGGAAGAAAAAAAATCACATTTTTCATAATACCTTCAATAAATGGTGCTAAGAGGATGCCTTACTTTTCAGTTTTTGATATCAGCTTGGTTTTGATTGTGGATACTTAGTGTTGTGTCATCTCCATGCTGTCACTGTCTGAAACTGACTTGGAAAGTATTCATCAGGATGAGGTGCTCAGCTCCCATGGGGGCCACCCCTTGTGGGAATGTGTGCAGTCACAATACTATAAGCCACTTTTAATAACAGCTTCTAAGAAATGAGTCGGACATGTTTAGCTGTTTGTTTATTTATTTTTCTCTGTATCCCTGTCAGGTGCTCAGTCAGTAAACATTCACATCCTGTCTGCCAGCCTCTTCACTCTCACATAATTCCCGTCATTAAGCAGCAGATCAAACCCTGAATCGAAGAGTTCTGTGTAAATAATTCTCAGCAGCTGTTTTAACCTACTTTGTCTACCAGATAGGAGGAGATTTACTATGTGAGGACAATGCATACAATGACTGGTAAGCTGTCAGTCATGGGAAAGTAGTATATACAATGACTTTTAGGTATTTTGTCTCATGTTTCTGCGCAGTCCCATGAGACTGGCTCCACCCGGCTGGTAAAGGAAGTAGTTTAAAACAATCGCCAAGAGTTATTTTCTAATAGTCAGTCTAGCTTTAGTTCAATCCCCCCCACCGTACCTCTCACATCCATATATTTATGCTCTCTACCAGCTCCTCACCCTATATAACTCTTATTGTTCTCACCTTCTTCTTTACATTTCGCTGCGAGCGACGGTTGCCGATCTTCCTCGCTTTCCCCGTCTTGTTCTGCATAGTTCTCGCTGCCTCCTGTTACTCTCTCAGTGTCGTTCTCCGTCTTTGTTTTTTTTACCTCCCTGCCTTTCATCACCGCGGCAGCTGCCGTCTCTTTCTCCCAGCCCTCTTTGACTCTCCTCCCCCTTTTTATTTCCTCGTTTTTATTATTCATTTTTTTTATTTTCTGCTACTCATCTCAACTTTTTCAATCTCGCCGTCCTCGCACTTGTGATCGTTCCTCTGTCTTCATTTGTTCAGCCCGCTTCAAGATTTTTCAAATTTTTATATTTCACACTCACTTCTCCCTCTCGTTCCCCAGGCGCACATCCCAACCTGCAATTCTCTTGCTCTCCTCTTTCCACACATCTCTATCAATGTTCTTTGTGTTTCCCACTCCACCTCTCCTCAACACACATATATATTCTGCACTTTTCTTCTCCTCTATCGCTGGGGAAAGGTTTATTGAAATGAAGTCCCGGCTAGAACAAAGTTTTTATCCCTTTTGTTTTACCTCCCATCCCTCCTCAGGTCTTGATACATCCACTCCACTCTGCACTGGTGTTGCAACAAAATGCCTGTGTGCATCTATCAGCACTGTGGGGGAAGGCTGTGTGTGTGTATGGAGAAGTCAGGAAGGCTGGGGGGTGGGGGGGTTTAAATGTGAGATGTTAAAGTGGGGTTGAAAGGGAGAAACCATAGTGTTGGTGCGGGAGAAAGTTGAGAGGGCTGCAGCGGTGGGAGGTGCAGGGGTTAATGGAGGGAGTACCAAGATGGATAGAAAGCCAGCTTGTCCCCAGAGCACCCAACAACCGCCAACCGACCTCCACTCCCCTTAGTCACCACCAACACTCTCTTTCCCTGCTGCTCCCTCAGGATGTGAGCTGCAAGAAGGCTGGAAGCCACCGACTAAAAGCAGCTATCAGCACAGCTTCATCCTGGCACCATTTAATGCAGCCTAATGGTAGCGAGTGTAGTCAGAGAGAAAGAGAAAGCAGGGCCACTTATTCTACTGCTGATACTACAGCAGCTGTATCGCCATGGCAATGTGATTACCAAGAGTTGAACTGACTTTACATGTTTTATAAATATCTTGTGTCAGGTGTTTTCTACATAGATAGTGCTTACTATATTTGGTGGGTTATGTTTTTAATCACTAAAACTCTCAGTTAATGTTTTAATGTTTTTAAATATTAAAAATATAAAAAAGATACATTTAAAAAAGATGTTGTGAGATATTTATTTGGGTTTTTAAAAAAAAAAGCTGATTTGAAACATATAATATTCAGTATAGACATTGGAGTTTATTTCTCGACTTTTTGTGTTGTTTTTTTTCTTACAGGGACTAATTAGAAGCTCATTTGCGCTTTGTGCATGTTGTGCTTGTTGCAAGAAATTTTACAATAAAGTTATCTTCATGCAACAGTGTATATAAAAATTTAAGTGCATGAGGAAACAACCAAATCATCTCATCAGCTATTTAGAAGAGGGGGAAACAAGGAAGGAACCAGGTATGTTCTGGTCAAATGAATAAAAACAAAACATGAAGCAATATCTTATTAATAGAAGTTATAAAAAGTGTTTTTCTTACACTTAATTCAATCTAAATGACATCACACAGCCAAGTTTTGTTCATCATCCAGTTTACATTTATGCTTGCCATAGGTAAAGTATATGGTTATATATTTATACGAGTTGTGAATTAAAGAAAAAACACCTAAATGCATGAGTGGAGTAACTAATGCAGAGCATACAGGCTCACTGAATGCTTCAAGCATGATTTGAATCATATGCTGTGGCCTTCACCGTCACCAGATTTCAACCCAGATGACACCCTAGAGAGAATGTGGATTTAGACAGCACTCTTGATCACTATCACCAACATGAAATGAGGAAATATAAATAAATATTACACTTTACAAACTTGGAAAATCTGTACCAAGACAGCTGTTTTTGTGCTGGTTACTATTACTAAGATACTTTATGTTGGTTTTATATGTCAGTCTTGATAACGTATACTGTTCCTGTTAATGATAAAGCACACTTGTATATTGCAGTGATGTATATATAAGATGGTATGACCTGTTTGCTATAGATTTCAAACATGGCAGCTAGAAAGACTAATAGCCTAGTGTTGCAGTTTCCTTCTGTCTGATAGGCAGCCGGGCCGCTGATCTCACATCAAGATAAATTATTTATTTGGTCTATATGTTATTGTCACAAACTGCTAGAATCAGCTCTTGCTGTGTCTAGTGTGGGTGTGTATGATGCTTTTAATGTGTGCCTTTTACACCCACCATGAGGATTGCCTTTTCTTTGCAAGTACTGTATGAATAGAGAGAAATGAATTGAATTATTGTGGCGGTAGTGTGGGAGAGTGCTGGGTTGCTGATGGAGGGAGAGAGAAAGCTAAGAGCTAAGCAATGCCTCAGCGCAGCCTCTGCTAGAGAGTAGAAAGGGGGGGGGGCAAGACAAAGAGTTTAAAGGAACAAAAAAGCAGCAGACATGAAAGAAACAAGGACGCAGGAGAGAGAGACCCTGACAGAGAATGGGAAAGCCTGGAGTCAAGACCTCTGTCCGATCAGAGCGACAGAGACCAAATGAAAGACTCTGACGCCTCTCACCCACCCACTCACTCACTCTCCCGTTCTCGCCTCCATTCTTTCATTTGCCACGTAAATAAAGAGTCTATTTCTCTGGTGAGCGTCCCCAATACTCACTGATTGATCTCTGGCCAGTGGTTGAAATTAGGTACAGCCTGTTTATTCTCTTTCCTCTGAACCTCTGACTCCAAACACTTCTTCTGCTTCTACCTCATTCTCAATGAAGTGACTGAGGCAGCTCTGCGGTTAGAGAAGCTGTTTGAATCCCCTAAAGCAGGGAAATCCTGAATGGGTGGATTTGGGAGACTAATATCCCTCACAGAGGAGCGCTTAAAAAGACTCTTGACCTCCGATGTTTCAGTGGAGCTGCTCCTTGACCAGCAGTAGACAGCTGGTTGTACTGGGCAGCTCCCAGATGGAGCTGCATGGGTCCACTCAATAAGCCAAGGTTGAAATATTTCTTCTTTTTTTTTCCTCTTAGATTTTGAAATTTTGTTTGCTCCTCGAGGCCAGAAGTCACAATGCACATGTGACTGGGTAGTTTTGTAATTTAATAGTTGTGGATGGAATAGAAATTGTGTTTAGCATCCTTCAGTTTGAGGGGCGCTTCTGTGTGAGGAGAGGAAACATTTCTGCTTTCACCCATCCTTTGTTCTGTTTTCAAGCTGTGCTCTTCTGCTCTCATATATATATAGCTGGTGACAGCACTCTCTCTTTGTCCCTGCTTACTGGAAGGGATGACAAGGAAGCTGGGGCAGAAAAGAAAATACAGTTGTGGTTATTTCTCTGTTTCTGATCATCTTTCTTTGTCGCTACACTTCTTCAAATTTCTCGCTCTGTCACTATTTCTTTTTTCCCTTTTGTCTTTTTTTTCTCCTCCTTTTGTCCCATCACTTTTCTGTTTGTGCTCACACCAACAATCAAAATCATCCTAAAATATCCTACTCAAGTTGAAGTGCCTTTGATTTTCTTTCCAAATTTCACTTCTCAGAAAA